>NC_018941.1:1310999-1485491 GCF_000304475.1 Kazachstania africana CBS 2517
TTTATTATATATATATATATATATATATATATATATACATATAAAGAACAAATGATAGTCACGATATACAGAGTGAGATATAAAGACTCAGTGCGTGTGTGATTCACATCTATCGATAATTGATCGTTTGAATAAGTCTAGTACCCGTTTGTTCTTTCTATTTTTGTCTTTTTTTCGTTCTTTTTTTGGATTTCTGTGTATACATGTATGTCCCTGCAGAATGATTTCGAGTTTTAATGGGAATACAACTACAGAAAATACTATGGTGGTTCCTACTAGTACCACCCCAGCCAATGCGAAGTCTACGACGATGAAGAAGAAGAACAACAAGAAAGTTGTTAAATCGGCTAGGGAAAACTTAACTGCTGCAAAACAGAAGGAAAAAGTTATCGAATTGTTGGAGATAGATGGTAAGAAAGTCAGTAAAACTTCAACGGGGAAAAGAAAGTTCCATAATAAATCAAAGACTGGCTGTCTAAATTGTAAAAGAAGGAGGGTCAAATGTGATGAAACTAAGCCGTTTTGCATAAAATGTACAAATATGAAATTAGACTGTGTGTACGTAACACCACTACCAAATACAAATTCGGATGGTACCAATAACAGCAACAATAGTACCAATTCTAATGCGACAGGACCCATTGTTAAATATGTCACTAGAAAAGAGGATGGGACTATCGAAACAACAGAGGCATCCACTGCAACTCCTGTAGTTTCAGATTCTTCAAATGGTACACCATCAACAAGAAAAGCTAAAAATACCACGAGAGTTAAATTAGAAAATGAATCACCTCAAAATTTAACTAATAATGATACATTTAATGACTTTCAGGCGCAATTTTTACGGAAAAATCCAGAAATGGCTACTGAGTCGGCACTTTTCACTGCAATGAGCAATAATAACACTACAAACAATAGTTTTAGTAGTGGGTCGGATCCTATAGTACCATTGCTGGGTTCTGCATTCAATAACAATAATATCGCCAACACTATAAATAGCAGGACTAACACAAATTTGTTAACAAATTTTAATAACAATGGTGTTGCTTCATTACCATCAACAAATTTTCTAAACCAGTCACCAAATAATAATAATAATATTAACAATAACATACTTTCAAATGAAAGAAACCAAAGCATAGATTTTTCAACAAGTCCCACATCCCTATATCTAACTCCAGTCTTGAATAACAACACTACCGTCCCATCTCCCAAAAAAGTCATATCTGGGCCGGATCACACACATCAGCAGTTACAATACCAATTGTACCAACAACTACAATTACAACAACATCAACAATTACAACTTCAACAAAATGAAAATCTGCAATTGCAACAACAAGTATTACAACAGCAACAACAGCAACTGTTACAACAATTTTTAAATCAAAATCAAGGTCAAACTCAAAATAATAGTAGTCATTCAAACATAGCTGCACGACTTCAATCAATGAATGAACAAAGTATCATACCTTCGCAAATTAATATTAATCATAAGAGCTCATCGACCTTCAATAATGAAAATACTATATCTTTACAAGAAGATGCACTTTCACAATTGGATAAACTTGGCTTGAACTTAAAAATGTTAGGAAATTTACCAACAGCAGGTATTGGAGGAATACAATATGATTTCAATGAATTGCTGGGAATGAAAGTGAACACCAAAACAGGCAATACCATAAATAATGAAGGAAACAATGGTACAAGAGCTGCCAAAGCATCTTCTGCAAGAGAAATATTGACAGACATGCAACAACAGCATGAAAGAGCCACAAGAGAGAAACAAGAATATGCTAAAGGCAAAGACAATTTAAATCCAAATTTAAACGACATTGCAACAGCAATATCTACAAGTCAGTCATTACCATCAATCTATTCAATTAATAACGAAACGATAAATTCAGAGACACCCACAAATAACGATCATGAAAATAGTGATAGTTCCATTAGCCAATTGTTGAAATTGTCAACTAAAGCCAATCTAAATTTGATCGATATGAAACTGTTTCACCATTATTGTTCTGTTGTATGTAGTACAATCACATCCGCACAATTTTCAACGCCGGAAGTTTGGAGTAAAGACGTTCCAGAATTGGCATTCATATATCCCTTTTTAATGCATTCTTTATTAGCTTTTAGTGCCACACATTTATCTAGAACTGAATCTGGCTTAGAACAATATGTTTCATCACACAGGCTGGATGCCTTAAAACTTTTAAGAGAAGCTGTAATGGAAATATCCGATGAAAATACAGACGCATTAGTTGCTAGTGCATTGATTTTGATTATGGACTCATTGGCTAATGCTTCCACATCAACAACCAATACAATGTCTCCTTCAGCATGGATTTTTCACGTGAAAGGTGCTGCCACTATCCTTACTGCAGTTTGGCCGCTCAATGAAAACTCAAGATTTTATGACTTGATTTCTGTGGACCTGAGTGACTTGGGAAATGTGATAACAAGTAACAACTCAAAGGACAGCACTGGTATGACAGAATTAGTTTGTTTTGATGAGAGTATATCTGATTTGTACCCCGTGGAGATAAATTCACCTTATCTAATCACGCTAGCGTATCTCGACAAATTGAATAAAGAGGTTAATGAATCTGACTTTATATTAAGAATATTTGCATTCCCAGCACTGCTGGACAAGACATTTTTAGCTCTGTTAATGACAGGAGACTTAAATGCAATGAGAATTATGAGATGCTATTATAAGTTACTAAGAGGATATACAATGAAAGTTAAGGACAACGTTTGGTTTTTGGAAGGGGTCTCACAAGTTCTCCCACAAGACGTCGATGAATATAGTGGTGGTGGGGGTATGCATATGATGTTAGATTTCCTTGGAGGCGGATTGCCATCGATGACGACTACAAATCTATCAGATTTTATATAACGAATTAATTTTTTTAAGATGTAACGAATTTTCTAGAAATATTTTTTCTCTCTCTCTGTCTCTTGGTAAACGGCATTTCAAGCGAAAAATGAAAGGCTAGCTTGGCTATTGCACTTGCGTTAATATTTAAAGTGAAAATTGTTTAATGAGGGATATTTTTACTATAGTCCTATCGATTTTAATATTAGCATTATCGTTAAAATACAACAAACAAAACATGGTCGTTAATAACCCAAATAATTGGCACTGGGTAGATAAGAACTGTATTGGCTGGGCCAGAAACTACTTCAATGAACATTTAGTTGGTTTGAGTACAGGCAGCCAAGATAATGACAAAGAATATTGTGAAATTACAGCTGTTTCCTCTGTAGAAGGTGATTGTGAAGTGAACCAACGTAAGGGAAAGGTAATTTCTCTATTTGATTTACAGATTGTCCTAATGATCAAGGGTTTTGTTGATAATGACAATGAATTTGAAGGCAGTATCAGTATACCCGAGGTTGCATTTGATTCTTCTAGGGATGATTATCAATTTGAAATATCAGTATACAAGGAGACTAGTAAATTAAACGAGATTAAGCCTGTCATTAGAGCCAACTTGCTTCCACAATTGAGACAAATGTTTCAGAACTTTGGCCAAGATTTGTTAATCACGCATGGGAATGACATTCAAGTGCCAGAAGAACAAGTGAAATCCCAATTTACAAAGGCCAATCAGCAGGAAAGTTTTGCAAAAGTGGAAAAGTCTCCAAGTGCAGGAGCTGTGGCCACGAGTAGTAGTCCAAGTGTAACCGGCAGTGCTATATCCAGCAGTGCTGATAACAAAGCAAAAAAATTCACTTCTCGAAGTATCAGTAACACTAGTACTATTCATTTGGAACCTTCATTTAACGTACCAGCATTTGAGCTTTTCAATACCTTCATCGATAAAGAACGTATACTCATTTGGAGTAAATCAGCAATCAGAGAACATAATGATGAATCAAATGGTTCTCAATATCTAATGGTGGGGGACAAGTTTGATTTATTTGATGGCAATATCTCGAATGAATTGCTTGAATCGAAACTAGGTGAAAAACTGGTGATGAAATGGAGATTGAAAGATTGGAATACTAACCAGTGGTCTACTATTAAGATGGAATTCCATGAATCAAATGAATTCAATGAAACTAAATTACAGATCACATGGAGCGGCATTCCAGTAGGTGAAGAAGATAGAGTTCGTTCCAACTTCGAAAACTACTATGTAAGACCAATGAAACTCATTTTTGGTTTTGGTGTTGTCCTATAGATACGTTATATATCATATTTATCAAAGAGTTTTAACAAACCACAAAATATTAAACACCTTGGTATGCAGACGTCAAGTTTTGAACTCGAGGATATAAGAACCAACTGTAGTACAGATGTGGCTTTCTTTGAACAGCTTTACCGAAAATGCCACACACGTGTGGCATTTGGAGGAAAATTACTTGCCACATCAGCGACAACAAAAAAAATTGTAACCCGGCTGGAGGTTTCGCAATTGCGGAAACAAGCACGGCTGTGCGCACGCCATCCAGAGAAATAGCCGTAGAAATGTTGGCACATTTGGGTTCAGCGGCTAATTTGTAATGTTCAGAAATTCTCATTTGGTGGCGAGAAAAAGAGTTATAAATTTATATATAAATATAAAGTTATTCGTGATAATGAAAGATCAGAGTTTGATTTTTGAACAGTACTTATTTCCTTTGTTTGACAGATGTATTGACATATACATTTTTTTTCTATATATATCTTTTAACCCTGGTGACTTCTCTCATTACTAGCTTTACACCAAAATCTACATTTTCTTTTTCAAAGCAACAATAACTACTGTTCACGTTTCTATTTTGCATACTACAAAATTAACTGCTTGTATTTTCAGCACTAGGTGTCGTTATATTTCAATTAACGAAAGAAAAAAGATAATTTACATCATCTCTTTCTCCTCTCTCACTATTGCTACCAATTATCATGACAAATTCAAGAAAACTTGATTCACAACAAAAGTACACAACTTCGAGTAACAATATGAATTCAAAGGTTAACAAGAATCTGGATACTATACCCGATAATTTGAAATTGAATGGATTGACTCCTAGTGGCAATAAAAGAACTTTCCTATGTTTTGTGTGCCAAAAAGCCTTTGCAAGACAGGAGCACCTGGATAGACATCTTAGATCACACACAAACGAAAAACCATTTAAGTGTGCGGTTTGCGATAAAGATTTTACTAGAAGAGACCTTTTGATAAGACATTCTAATAAATTACACAGCGATACTGCAATAGTCCAGAGAAAATCTTGTAATGCTAGGAAAAAGCTATACAGAAGAGCATCGTTTAGTGCACAATCCGGCGATAGTTATGCCTGTAAGAAGAAAAGCAGCTCAAAAGATAATGAGATTAAACTTACTTTTACACCACCATGTTTGCAATCCGTACATTCAAGCAATGTACAAACCTACACAGAGTTTGACACTGACTATTTTGATTCAAAGCATCTGGACGACCAATTTTTAATGGAAATAGACGCCTCAAATACTAAACATGATTCCCAAATACCCATTGAATTCACTTTAAATGATCAATTTTTTTCACAAGACCTCGGTATCGACGATTTTGAACTACCTTTCATAAGATCCTCTGATACAAATTTTATGGATAATACTACTTATTCTGACGCCCCAATGACGAGATATTCTTCTACTTTAACTGAATCAGTAAATATTGAATTTGATAAATTTACAGGAGTAAATTTCGAGACCTTCTCACCTAATGAAATTTCAAGTAATCAACTAGGCAATAATAATTATAATAATACCAATAATAATTTTGGCAGCGGTAATGACGAAGATACTCCTATCAATCAATTTGATAACCTTTCACCAATGGAAGATGTCAATATTGAGAACGAATACCTACAATGTCTAGATTCAAATTTTTTTGGTCCAAAATCTCAAACTTTCTCAGAATTATTCTTTCGACAGAACACCATTAGGTCACCTACTGTTAAAATTACAGACCAAAGTGATAGGTGTATTTTTAATGAGAAAATTATAAAATATTGTCAAATCATTATCGATAAGATCAGCAGTCGAAGCACTGATAAGTTGATTCTGCCATCAAGTGAAGAACTTAATGGATATTTAAAGCTTTTTAATCAGAAGTTCTTAGAAATTTTCAAATTTATTCCCACAAATTTTATAAAGTTCGATTTCAAAAGTTACTTGGATTATATTTTTGAAGATGAAACTTCAGATCATGTTGATATGATCGATGAAAACAATTTTTTAGAAATCACAAAAATCTGTTGCTTACCATTATTAATGGCTACATTTGGTTCTCTCATCAAATTAAAAGATGATAAAAGGAACCTATTGATGTTGTACGAAATTAGCCAGCACTCCTTACTATTATATCTCGAAAACAAGAAAAGAATCGTAAAAGAAACTAAACAGCATAACAGTGAGCATTGCAACGATACTTGGTTAATCCAATCATTAATTTTAAATATTTCATTCCCTCATTTTGCCAATGAATTAGACAAATTTGATTCCAATTTGCTGATAAGACAGGTCTCCGCATTATCGAAAATGTTCAAGAACAGTGTTATAAAACAAATAATCAATTTAAACCTAGACAAAAAGGAAAAGTTTTTAGAGAAATCAACAGAATTAGAGAAGATATTATTACTGTCGAAAATAAAATGCGTTGAATTCTTAAATCTTTTCTGTAAGTTATTAAATGATCATTACGGTATTACAAGCGAACAGTTTTTATGTGATCAGGATTTACCATCACTACCAGAACTGATCTCAAAATTCGAGTCACATTGGAATGAACGTCAATCATTATAAATATTCCTCTTATATAAAAGTAGCAGGTCCTTTATATATTCATATTTCACAACAATTTTATTTCCTCTCAAATTTTTCACTATTCTCCTTTTATAATGACGTGAAATGTTAGAAAGCAGATTTAAGAAAAAATAAAATATGAAAAAAGCGAACTAGATGTCAGATGAATTATAGATTGTCGATAACAGCTTCTGTAAACGACGTTGTTGTTGCTGTACCACCTAAATCACCCGTTCTATTTTTACTACTTGCTGCTATTGTCTTGAGTACAGCATTTTCAATCTTATCTCCATATTCATTCAAGCCCATATGATGTAACATCATGACTGACGATAGCAGTAGTGCGGTTGGATTGGCTTTATTCTGGCCTGCAATATCTGGGGCTGATCCATGTACCGCTTCAAAAATAGAGATCTTGTCACCGATGTTGGCAGAAGGTGTCAAACCAAGTGAACCTGCACTCAGTCCCGAATTCAAATCCGATAAAATGTCACCATAAAGATTTGGACATACAAATACAGCATCGCTGTACTTAGATGGGTTCATAACGACGTTTAACACGGTATTGTCGATTAATTCAGTATCCAATTCTATATTCTGGAAATTTTTTTCTTTTTGTAATTCTTTAGCTACGTTGACGAAAAGACCATCAGATAATCTTTGAATTGTGGATTTATGAACCACAATTACTTTTGGTCTTCCAATTGCCTTTGCATATTCGAAAGCATATCTAATAACTCTTTCTGATGCGTCCCTTGTAATTAACTTGATGGATTGTACAACTCCTGGTGTGACAACATGCTCAATACCCGAATATTCACCTTCAGTGTTCTCCCTAATTAACACCAAGTCAACGTTATCGTACGTAGTCTTAAATCCTCTGACAGACTTTGCAGGACGAACGTTAGCGAAAAGGTTGAAAGTCTTTCTTAAGGTCAAGTTTAAGGATCTATGACCTTTACCAATTGGTGTGGCTAATGGACCTTTCAACCCTACCAAATTTTTATTAATTGATTTGACAGCTTCATCTGGAATTGTTGTTAATCCATCTACCAATATTGGTGAAACATCACATGTTTCCCATGTAATTGGGACACTAGCAGCTTGGAAAATATCCTTGACAGATCTCGAGATTTCCGGACCAATTCCGTCGCCTTCAATAAATGATACGGTATATTTGCCAGTAGCATGATCAGGCTTACCAGTGAATCTACCAATTGAGGGCTGTCTAGGAGCCTGCATTGACAAAAATCTTTTCGTTGGGATCGTATATCTCGCCCTCCCTAACATCGCTTGTCTCAACATTCTGTTCCTCTATGAATTGTGCTAGTAAATATTTTATTTATTCAGTTGCTCGACAAAATGACAATATTCCTTCAACCTCGTATACGATATACTTATCGAGATAATTCAACCTATATATACTGCTGAGTATGATCATCAATCTAAACCTTTCTCCATCACACGTTCTAATTGGCCGTGATATCGGTTGAGCCGAAAGGGCGGATTCGCACGCTCTTTCTTGGTATTTCAGACCGGGTAAATCAAATAGGCCAAGCCCTAATTAACTAGGCCTGGCAGTGTTAGGGTTCGCAGATCGCCAGTTGGTAGTCTTCAAGATGATATACTAATATAACTAAAATTTGATGGGTATTTATCTAGTATTACATATTACATATTAGGTTGTCAAAATGGTTGATAAGGAACTCTAGTACATATCTTGCAACAATATTTTCAGATTCAAAATTGACGTCCTTTGAAATTGTAATGACAGATGGTTGAAAGATAATTGACAAGTTTTTAGAGTTCATTGAATTCACGTTATCATTTTTCGAAACAAGTCTTAAAATATCCAATAGATAGAGTAGAAGTGTTCGATTTTCTGTCGGTAGTAAATTTATCAGTCTCAAATATTCGTAAACCATGGTATTGATCGTTTCTTTTGATTCCACACTGTCAGTGTATTCTTTATTAGCTTTTAACGTCTCTGAAAGGTGAGTATTATTCAGTAGAGGGATCTTGAACATTTCATAATAAGTGTACGGTATTACCGGTTCATTTAAATTATTCAAATAATATTTGAATATAGTTGCTAAATCATGTATTTTGAATTTGAATTCGTTCTTGGGATTATAACAGTCAAAATTTGAACCAAAATGTGGTTTTCTACTAAATATACTTTCCTTCAAATAATCTACTCTTTTTTTACTACCAGATAATCTGAATATACCTCTAACTTTCAATCCTGTCTCTTTAATTATTACACCGGTTTTAGCGACCAAGAGCGGTACCTTTCCAAAAACGTTTCCATCTGCCAACAGTATATCAATATTTGCAGCTCTCAAAGACTCAGATAGCGTAACATGGAATATCTTACTACCATTTGCTTCATGACTATTCATTAGTTTAAAATTCTTGACCAAATTCCAACTTATAGCCTTCTTAATAAACTCATCCTTATTATTTTCATTTGCATCAATAGATGACATGGAAGCAATTTCAGTTATATTGGTTTTCCCTGAGTTACTAACCATATCAAACATATCCAATGACTCATCGGAACGTGCCTTAGCAGGTTTTATTACAGTGGGCATTTTCACTATGTAGACAAACGTCCTCGAAGTTTGGCAAAAGAAGAAGCAACACTGAAGAAAAGAAAATGAAACTCCCTGACACTAATTGTTGAAACTATATCTGTCTATTTATATATGTATGCTAATATTCTCACATACGTGTGCACGTTAGAAATGCAAAATATACTAAAAAAAATACCCTTCCTTCAGTGTGACTTTTTATAAGAAGTACAATCTATATGTGATGATATATACTTACATGCGATTTACGTGTTTTACAATATTTTTTACCCTTGTGGCTGGAAATGACAGTGTAACAGTCGAATGGATCGTCAATCAATTTTAACTTTTTTTCCTCATTTCTAAAATTAGCTTTTGCAATTCCCTAAAGGATTTTACTGTCGAAATGGTAGCAGCACATCCCTCGCCCTTCACTGACAAACTCGCTTCCAAACAGAAGAGCCTGCAACTATTCTCAATTAACTGAAATGAGAAAAGATAGTATAAATGCACTCTTTCTTCTCTCAGATGGGGGGGGCTGACTGAACTGGCTGGCCACTATCCCAAAACCCACTTGGCAATCAATATTTTTGCTAGCTTGACGAATGTGGAAACGGCGGAGATTTCATGAATCTCCAAGAAAAAAGCCGTCGGAGTAGCTGGGGAAGTCTCCGCAGATTTCCCTGTCGCTTCAACTGGGATCGTCCTTGAATGGTGGATATGTGTACAATTCATGTAGCGATAATGACAAACAAGAGAGTTAACCTTTGTGCAGCATTCGGTGTCAACTTGATTAGGTCTTCCTTGATCTGCTATCCAGAGTCTTTAGGCTTTATATTTCTTGAACAGACATTCGTTTCACGCATACGGCGTTTTTGGAAGCTCTCTTAGGACGAAGCAAACTTTTGATACTGTAGATATCAAGCAAAAAAGAATGCGACTGAGTAAAATGCTCGCTTTTTCAGCTTATGGTGCGAAAAGAGCAGAGGCAAGGAATGATCACGATTATACGTTATTGAAATTGTTCTTCTCGGCGAATTAGATCCATTTTTGAAAATGATAAATCCCACTGAGTGAGACACTTTTCATATATTTCTTATAGCTACTTCTTTTATGATAGAAAACAGCAAGTATGTCTGGAGAAAAATGACATAATATTACATCTCGCCTGGTTCTATGTCTTGTTAGGCTCCATTTGCCCTTTTCGTTACGTTGTGAATTTTTCATTGCAAAAGATAACAAAAATATATATACCAATATATAAACTTAGAGAACTGATAAAAGGTTCATAACTTATCATAATATTCTTGCCAGCCTGGAACTTCTTCCTTCATACCATGTCTCTTTCTACCAGCCTTAACAATTTCACCAGCCTTGGTGGCTGGGTCTAGTGGATCGGTTCCTAAAGTGGCCCAATGGTCGAAAACCATCTGTGGGAAAGCCTGTCCACCAGTGGCCTGTCTTAGTTCACCAGTGAAACCAAATGATTCATTAACTGGTAAGTACGCTTTGATTGTGAACAATGGAGTACCTGGTCTTTGCTCCTCAGAGACAACTTGACCCCTCTTCTTGTTCAACACGGAGTAAATACCACCAACAGCTTGTTCTGGACATTGAATTTCAACTAAGAAAACTGGTTCTTGAATTCTTGGTTCAGCTAACAAGAAACCGGCGTAGGTAGCTCTTCTCATAGTTGGGATGATTTGACCACCACCTCTGTGAATAGCATCAGCGTGTAAAGTAACATCTAAAATGTTAATTCTGACGGATCTCATTGGCTCACCAAATATTGGACCTTCCTTCGTGGCCCATTGGAAAGCAGCAACAACGGAATCTTTAATTTCGTTTAAGTATTGAACAGCCTTGGTCTGGTCGATGACTAAGTTTGGACCAGTACCATCTGGGCCAAAACACCAGATCTTTCTAGCATCAGTAACGTCCCAATTGTAATCGTCTGCCATAACTCTTGCTCTTGCTTTGAAATCGTCTCTTGGATTAATCTTACCATCTTCAATAGCTAAAGAAACTTCTTCATCAATTGGTTCTGCTTTCAAATAGATTCTGTTATGTTTGTTTGGAGATTTAGATAAAGCAGTTTGAGAAGATTCAGCCTCGACAGTTTCTCTGTAAGCAACGACAGGTGGAGAAATTCTTAATGGAACGCCAGCATGATCATTTTCTAAATCTTGTAAACAAATTTCTAAATGTAATTCACCGGTACCAGCAACAATATGTTCACCAGATTCGGACATGGTACATAAAACACATGGATCGGATTTAGATAATCTCTTCAAACCTTCGACTAATTTTGGTAAATCGTTTGCGTTTTTAACTTCAACAGCAACTTGAACAACTGGAGAAACAGAAAATTTCATGACCTTTAAATTGTGAGCGGTTTCAGAGGTGGTTAAAGTACCGGTTTTTAATAAGAATTGATCAATACCGACTAAACCGATAATGTTACCAGCTGGACAGTCATCGATTGGTTCGACAAATCTACCCATCATTAAAACAACTCTCTGAATAGCTTTAACGAATAAATCATCTTTCTTTCCAGGGACGTAGTTTGGACCTTGAATTCTAACCTTTTGACCAGATTTTACAGTACCAGCAAAAACTCTACCGAAAGCGTAAAATCTACCCTTATCGGAGGTTGGAACCATCTTAGAGACATATAACATTAAGTCAGCCTTTGGATCACACTTCTTGATGGCAACACAATTTTCATCGTCAGATGGACCTTCGTATAATTGTTCAGCTCTGTAAGCCTGTGCAGTAATTGGAGATGGTAAATGCATGACAATCATTTCTAATAAAGCATCAGCAGCAGGCAAAAACTTTCTCATGACAATTTTTAATAAAGCTTTACCTTCAAGTTCTTTTTCATCACCTTTTAGGACAATTTCCAATTTTTCTAAAAGATTGGTTGTTTCATCTTTCTTAAAATTCATAATGACATTAAATAATCTGAAGATTGGATCCAAGACGAACATATTGAAAGATCTTTCCAATGGTTTTCCGTCGGCATCAACATCTTTATTAGTCCATTTCTTGGTCTTTGGGTTAAAATACATATCACCCCACAATCTTTCCATCATTTTATTCTTATCAACACCGAATTTTTTAGCGTATCTATTAGCAAATTGACGAATAGTGAAGGCCCAACCATGTAACCCAGAACCAAATGCAACAGTACCTTGTGCTGGATAAACTTGAACATCACCTAAGACTTCATCTGCATAGGTTGAAATGATGACGTTAACAGATTCTACGGTTCTTGAGAAAGATTGGTACAAATCTTCTTTTGACACTTGTAATTCTAACAAAGCTCTATCAACTTTATTGATACAGACAACGGGCTTGATTCTTTCACCAAGAGCTTGTCTTAAAACAGTTTCAGTTTGAACACAAACACCTTCAATTGTATCGACGACAACTAATGCACCGTCAGTGACACGTAAAGCTGCAGTGACTTCCGAAGAAAAATCAACATGACCTGGTGAATCAATCAAGTTAATTAAGAAAGAGTTACCATCTGTCTTCTGTTTAATATCCTTCACATCTTCTTCATGCATTTCAGAATATAAGGAAATTGCGGTGGATTTGATAGTAATACCTCTTTCTTGTTCATCCTTTCTTGTGTCAGTAAATCTGGCTTCACCGGCTTTAGCAGCAGAAATAATACCTGCCCTTTGAACTAAGGAATCAGTTAATGTCGATTTACCATGATCGACATGCGCGATAACAGACATATTACGCACATTGGAGACTTTGTCCATTAAAGAACGCATCTGGTCCACAGTGAAAGCAACCATTTTCTACTCTAAGTATACTTTAATTGCTTGTGGTATTCAAAGAAAATTAATAAAAGAGTACCTCTTGAAAAGAAACAGTAGCTTATATTGTTTCTTGCAATTTTTGCAAAGAGAATAATCTTCCGTCTTTATAAAGAAATTATATGTTCTTTATGAATACTCTACTTTTTAAAGGGGATTACTTCTTTATATTTATATAATTTATTCAATTTTTTTGCTTCCAAAATTTCAATTTTACAAAAATCGTAAGACTTTTCCAAATTAAATTTAATATTCAACCGTCGGAGTTTTTCCCTGCATGGATTTCTAGGGCTTGAAAAGGGCAAACTTGAGATCACGTAATGAAATGGCCGCATTCAACAACGACAGCTCGAATTTAAGCAAACAGAGTCGAGATGCTGAATGAGGGCTCATTATGGATGTGATTCCAACACCAGTTAGGTTACAATTCAACGTCCATTTTCAAGAAATCATTACGGGTCAATTATAGATACATATATTGTAAAGGTGACAAAAAAACCGTTCGTATGTATATAGGTTCAAAAGGTGGACATTCCCAAAAAGTTGGCCGCAACTTTTTCATCAATGACATTCGCTTTTTGGACGTTTGTAGAATCCTTTCCTGCATTACAATCAAGCACAGGATCAAATTCTGTCGTCTTAAAACGATCCACTTCTTCCACAGTGTGTACTCTATTCTCTCCGGTCCAGCTGTCTCCTTGTACAGTTTGCGAGCTTTCTATACGTCCATCCTTGTCGTCATACAGCCGACCTAACCTTGATAACCCACCCTTGTTGTCCGCTTTTCTGACATCATAACGTAATCTCTCCAGGACAGCTAATTTCTTACGTTCATATTCTATCTTCCTAATAGTATATTCCTTAATGGAATTAAGTAACCATTTTTCATACCAATTGATCCAGCTATTTCTTTCAATGATCATATTCTCAGTTGTTCTTTGTAACTTTAAAGTTAACGATTCCTCGTATTTTATAATTTCTTTGAACTCTTTCAACGATTCGTCAATTTTCAGAGGATTTAAATCTCTTCTTGATCTCAATTTTTTCACATTTTCCTGCTTTTGTTTAGAATTCTGTTGTGCCTGAATCAAATCCCTCATTAAAAAATGTCTATTCGTTAAAGTTTCTTTTACACTGTATGCGTCGTTGATAATCCATTCAAATCCATCGTAAAGTGTCGCCAGGTCCATCGTTGATATGATACTTTCGATATCACCCACTGTGATTAGCACTTTACCGTATCGTTTATATAAAGAATTTTCATTACCATTGTCATAATCAGTATTGGTAAAGATATCCCCGTAATTATTTTGCTCTCTAACCATAGCTCTCTTGAGTTTACTTGTTTTGACCAATTTATCTTGGATATTCTTCAAATTGAGATATATGGATTTGATCATAGGTCTAAATTCAGCCAATTCTATATTAGCATCATAAGGTGGTGCCAATTGCTTTAAAGTTTTCCTTTTCAACCCAGTGATTTTGCTACTTTTAGGTTTACTTATTGGCGTATACGTATTAAAATCACTTTCGATAAAAAAGGCAAACTCTTCACATGTCATAATTATAGGATCATTTATAACCCTATTAAACCATTCTTGGTAGTTAAATACAACTTTATCATAATCTTCATTGTTATTGATACCGTAACTCGTATATGGCAGAGGTAAAGTCGGCACAAATGTCTCCATAAGTGACGTACTAAGAAATTTAGACAACTGTTTGAACTCATTATATGATTTTTTTACATTTTTATAGTGTTGCTTTCTGAAAATTGGCAGGTTGGTAGAACAATAAAAAATCAACGTCGGATTAGTCCTCCTATTGGTAACTGAACCTACTCTCTCAAGGCTAGTCACCTTTATTACAGTCTTATATTTCATTGCTCTTTTTCTTTGCAGCATCAGTTTCCCGTAGCTGACTTCTTCTGGCTCAACTATATTGTCAGCCTCCTCTCTATTCGGTAAAGGCTCTTGCTGTCTCTCAGTACCGGGATTGTTTATTGACTCTCTAATAACTGCATCATCAGCAGCATCTGTACTATCACGCTCAAAAACTGATTGACTCATTATCGTCTGTTCGTTCTCATCCACTTTGAACTTCATCATAAGATTCCTCACTATTTTCAAAATCTTCCGGTTTTCATATTAAATAGACATACATCAATACACCCCATAGAGGATACTTTTTTTTGAAGTAAATAATGCTGTCTAATAACAAGATGCATAGAATTATGAAATGGGAAGTCTACAATTAGTATATTGTACATAATGTAACTAATATATTTGCGAATTGAATTCTTTGGGCGTTGGCAATGAGATATTTTGCTGATGATGGAACATTCAATTTAGAATCCACTTTTCCAGATTCTTAGAGTGGGTAAAAAAAAAAAATGGTATAACCCGTCGTATGATCGATTCTCGTGATCTTGACAGTGATAGTATTTTGGATTGCAAAAATAGTTGAAAGATGGAGGAAGCACGATTGTACCGGGTCTTTCATCTTGAAAAGGGGTAGTATCAGTTCATTATTGAAACTTAGTAAACGTACAAGCTACCTCTTTGACTTGGACAGCACTTTGCTCTGGCTTCGATCTGAAAGTTATACGGCAAGAATATTCTGTTGATCTTGATGAAAGCAAGAATGATGCTCAAAATACACGGATTATTTGTTCATTACAATATCACTGACTGTGTCTTCGCAAGGGAAGCTTGGCAGGCACATAAGGCAATATTAGCCCCAGTGAGTGTATGAGCTAACGACCTAAAATTTCATAACACTGCTAAAGTGGTCCAAACGTCACTTGAAAGCAGCGAAACTTGGTCACTGGAAAGGTGTCTCACTATATTGTGGGAGAATAAGCAAAGTAATTATATCACAAAAAACTCCAGGAGTCTGTTTCTCCTAATGCTGATAAATGCACTCGAGATACGTAGAAGGCTAAATAGGCTTCAATGCAAGGTTCAAACCCTAGAGAGAAAAGCTAGAAAGCTAGCTTCCACGGTTTGAGAATGTGATCTGAGACAGACATACCAATCGACATATCAAAAAAACTTACAGTCACTTAGCAACTAGAGAGAAATGCAACTCATGGCCACTGAGAAACTAGGTCTAAATAATGAAGATACGCTCTAATGCAGTTTATTTATTAGTATATATAAAAAATATCAAGGAACGCCATTCTGTTGATTCACACTTGGCTCTTTTTTCATTTGAATCATGGTTTCAAGTATTAGCAAATATATCAGTTTCGCCGAATCTTTGATTTTATCAAATCTGTTTCAATGACACTTGGTAAATCACTAAAAATCAACGAAGTGATAAGATTCAGTATTCCGGGAAACTGTCAAACCACAATTTACAGATACGTAGTGCAATATTATTTCAATATCCTAAAAAATTGATAAATATAATAACTAAAAAAATATGATTGAATATATAACTAAACGTAAATTCAACTTGAAAGCTGTATGAACACTGTACAGAAAAAATTGAGAAAGTAACAAGAACCATATGTTGAAATACGCAATAATACTCCACTCCTTAACACCATAATAGCATAATAGTTTCATAACATAAAGCACAGGGAAACAAGGGAACCTAACAAAATCTTTATAGAAGTCGTGGCACATAAACTAGCTGCGCCAGCCTTATAAGATGAATCACCAGCAGTAGTTGAGGCTAGAGTTGCTGTAATTACCCCTTGAATCTCTCCAGATTGTGTTGGAGTAAAAACGGATGGAGAGGATCTGGTTGATGCCACTGCGGCTTCGTTTCCAGTTGGGTTGGTATTTAACGAAGCAAACCCAGAAAAGGACCTAGAAATAGATAGACCTGTCATAGTATCGTCTAACGAAATGGGGCCAGTTGTACTTGCTGCTCCATTTTCAAAAGTAGCCGTCCGGGAAATAGAGTCAACATTACCACTAGAGTCTATGGTTGACAGCTTGGAATTCCAAGCTGTGCTTGAAAACGTGTTGGTGCTGCGCTCAGTACTAGTATGTAAACTTACGCCAGCGTCAATTGTGATAGTTTTTGTAGCTGTATAGGTGCTGCCAGCTAGATTCGTAGTTCTGTATTCTGAAACAACAATAGTAATTAAGGAAGACCCAGAGGTAACTGTACTAGTAAAGCTTGACAAATCATCCACAGTTGAAGTAGTCGTAACAGTGTATGTTGTACCAGCGGAGTCTGTAGTTTCTAATTCGGAAACAACAGCGATCACAGTAGTTGAGCCAGATGTAATAGTAGTAGTGCATTCAGATAATTCAACAATAACTGAGGTAGTTGTAACAGCAACTGCGTTACCAGCAGAGTCGGTAGTAGTGTATTCAGAAACAACAGCGGTCACAGTGGATGAACCAGAAGTGATCGTAGTAGTGTAGTGTGGTAGATCTGTGATGATAGATGTAGTCTCATCGGTGACAACATTACCAGCAGAGTCAGTGGTAGTGTATTCAGAAACAACAGCAGTCACAGTACTTGAACCAGAAGTGATCGTAGTAGTGTAGTGTGGTAGATCTGTGATGATCGATGTAGTCTCATCAGTGACAACATTACCAGCAGAGTCGGTAGTAGTGAATTCAGAAACAACAGCTGTCACAGTGGATGAACCAGATGTGATCGTAGTGGTGTATTCAGGTAATTCATCAATAACTGATGTAGTTGTAGCAGTTACTGCGTTACCAGCAGAGTCTGTGGTTTCGTATTCGGAAACGACGCCTGTGATGCTAGTGGACCCTGAAACAATAGTAGTTGTGGAAACAGGTAGAGAAATAACGGTTGACATCGTTTCTTCTATATATGTTCGACATTCAGAGTTGGTCGCTTCACATTCAGAAATACCTTCAGTGATCACGGCGGAGTTGACAGTAGTTGATTCAGAGGAACCAGTAACAGTTGATCTAGTTTCTTCTGTATACATGCTACCTTCGGAATCGGTGGTTTCGTATTCAGATATCACGGTTGTTACGGCAGATGAACCGACAGTAAATGTAGTAGTAGACTCTGACCGTTCACTTGTTCCGGCAGAAGGTGCACTACTTGACATAATTGATGATGTCGAAGATGAGCTCGTAGAGGTACTTGTAGAAATACTCGTTGAACTCTGAGAAGTTGTAGATGTGCTTTTGGAAGTACTCGATGAAGTCAATGATGAGGAAGACGTAGTAGTAGGAGGTGCATACGTGGGCATGCTCATGGTTGATTTACCAGAGACCAGATAAGTGGTAACCTCTGGTACAGATATAGTGCCTGATTTTGACCAATAGTATGACACGTACTCAGTATCAGTTAAAAATGTATGATCCGCTGTCGTCAAATAATTTGAAGGCAAATTTTGATTAGTGAATGTGTTAGAGACCGAAGTTACACTTTGGATAGAACTACACGAGGGCATTGAAGAGCATGTACATCCCGCAGGTACAGTGGAGTCTGGTGGAGCTTTCGTGTACTTCAATGATGTAGACAAATATGCAGTATAGCTGAATGAAGACGTTGAATTAGCCCAAGCCTATATCGAAGTATCCAGTTCCTAGTAGATGAGAAACGGTTAGTATCCCGGTAGAAGAGGCATAGCTTATGCCCATGATCACATAAGGCATAGTTATTTTATTACTGTTACCAAAACCTCTGACCTTTATTACTGCGCTCCCAGTGGAACTGACTAAAACTTGCGCAGAAGAGGAACTCATATAAACGGTTTGGCCAGATAAGGAATAGCTAGCAGTATTGGCGGTTAATTGACCTGAAGTGTTCAAAACGATGCAACCAGTACCTGACATTGTTGCCTGTTGGGTAAGGACAGTATTAGTCACACAAATAGTACCTGTATTTGTCATTGTACCGGAGCCTAGTGAGGCTGAAGCCCCAGTACCACTTCCTTGGTCAAACGATATTAGACCAGCATTATTGAAGTTGCTAGCACCTATAGTGTAACTACTAGTATAAAGAATCGTGTAAGTACCCTTTGCGTAGATGCTTCCGGAGTTGTAAAAGGTACCACCGCTTAATTGAAGAACCATGGGGAATGTAGCAGCAGTGTCATCAAAAACCATGGTACCGTAATTGTAAACATCACTTGTAAAAGCGATGGTCATACCAAAGCTAATTAGTGATCCTGGTTGGTACATACATAGCTCGCCATTATTAATCACACTACTGAAAAAATAATGTAATGCACCAGAGCTGATAACCAAGACAGAGTCGGTGGTAATAGAAACTGTATCGAAGAAGACTGTTACACCGGATAAACTTTGTCTACCAGTAAACGTCGTAGCTGATATACATTGGAGGAACGTCAATATGGTGGTTAACAAGGATACGAATGAAGATCGTTCCTTTGATCGCCTTTGAAATAATTTTGGAAACATTTTCTTGAGGCCTAGAAAATTAGAGTTTCGAGAACGATGTCCGCTTGATAATCAAAAAGATCCGGAATATATTTTTATTGAATTAGCTTGATTTTGCTAGCTTGAGATGAAAAGTTTATTATTATTACTATAGTAATGGCTTTTCCCTCTGAAAAAGAAAATATTATTGTCCTTGAGTATTATTGTTATATATGTTTTTGCAAAATCGAAGCGTAAGGATCTGAAATATAAGACTTACATATCAAGATAGCCTTGGAGATGTGGAAATGATTTCTAATGCCTGGCATGAATCAGAAATTAGAGAACAGAGAAATATACATTATGAGTTAACATCACTGCAAGTAACCAGAATATACCTTGCATATTGTATCCGATATAACTTGAAAAATTTGGATTGTCGTTGAGGAGGAAGTAAATTGTTTTCTGCTAATGATGATCCGACTTCTTGAGCTAAAGCACTCCTATTATTTCTTTCTCATAGAGCAGTAAAGTAAATAACGCGTTTTTTTAGAGAGAGTTGAAAGAAACGAAAGTCTCTGCATGATCACACCGATTTTTTGGTCGAGATTTTATTGTCTTAATTTAGATTTTTGAAGCTTTTCTGCAGAACCATGATCCTTTTTCCTACAAAAAAGAAGGGTCCGCGGGGATTGTCCCACTATATTTATTGGAGAGATTCACCAATTGTGATTACAAAGAATTGACTAAGCTCATACAATTAACATCGAGACCCTTGTCGAAGACAGACAGACAAATACATCTTCCTGCTTGCTAAGATCATGGGACGTTAATGTAGGTAATTTATTGCGGAAGGAACTTTGTGTTTTCTACCATCCAAAGGAACGACGAAAATTGTTCAGGCTTCGTTTGTATCTCACTTAAACATTTTAGTTTCCTCCCTTCGCTTATTTTCTTTCAGGATAAAAATGGTGCTGACGGATAGAGTATTGTTTAGAAATAGATGAAAATACACGGACATTTAAATTGTCTGGAAAACAATATTAAATCTCCTCGGCAAGGATAAAGCCCTACGTAACAGCAAAAAAAAGGTTACAGTTTAAAAAATGCGCTCTAATGTATCAACGGTATATTCACTAGTGACATTGAAGATCGAATGCGTTATTGTTAAGATTCCAATCTTCGACGTTCTCTCCTTTATAGAAAAGGAAATCTCTCTATCAGTTGTTTCACAAATTGTAATGCCGCTTAAGATGTAGAGGGGATTTGAAGTATTTCTAGATTCCCGTACTAGTCAACTTTAGTTGCTCAATATTAGACAGCATTCCTACAAAGAATAAATAATACAAGTAACAAACAAAGTCTCAGACCCATAAAGTGAAGATAGTAGATGTCATGTGCCTCAGTTGACAATTTGATTCGAGAGCAGCAATGTCGTTGTTCGTTTTTTACATCTTTTTGCCCTCTCTCGCAATCTAATCTATTCGAAAGAAGATCTTGGATCTCATTTATTCTACTCAAATCTAACACTATCTTGTTTTATACACTGATTTGTAAATTACTGTATCTTAACATTTTGTTTTCATCACGGGGCATATTAAATATATTTTATGATGCTGACCGGGAATCTCCTATTTTCTTCGCGTCTGTCGTCACCAAATTTTTTTTTCTCTACAATATTTATCCATTGACTTAGGTTCCCGAGTACTTAGCGAACTGCTTGAAGATGTCATATACTTCTACCAAGCATATAAAAAACAATACTCTGATGCAAATTGGCATCGCCAATCGAACGAGTAACAAAAGAGGTACAACTTGAATATTCTTGGTGACTGCAACTTGACTTCTAAAAATCTCATTTGTCGAAGGTATATTTAGATTATAGTATTTAGAAGTTGCAAGAAAAAACCCAAAACAACATGCTTCTGATCTCGTACGCTGAGGTCTTGGAAACTGGTAGAAGTAAAAGAACTTACACTCTTCCACCCATCCAACCCGCGTGTGTGAGTGTGTGTGTATCAGTGTCTCTACCCTTAACGTAGGGTACAAAAAGTGCACATTGAGCTCATCTTGGTGATATAGCACATTGGGGCATTGCTTTGATTAAGAACTTCTAAAACGGTGACACTAATGCTGCTCAAAAAATTCAGATAAAATGTAACATTTGGGATATATTATTTATCATATAAAGGATAAATATGTGCCAAAACCATAGAGCAACAATGGAATAAAACGGTCATGTCTATATCAGCATTCAGTCGCTATACAGGTTTTCAAAGTTTGATTTGAAGAATCTGTTTCTATTGCTGAATATGGATCTGCACCAATCGCTGTGATAGCGTAGAATGGAGATCGCGGATAGTAATAATACTGTCATGCATAATTTCAACACCTCATCAGCACCATTGAGATTTGTAGAGGGGACAAAGCCAGTTCAAAGTTGTCCAAAGCAAATACTGAGTACACTTATGTCGTGAAAGAAGCACCCAAAGTGTAACCTTACGGGAGCGGTCAATTTCTTTGATATTCTCTTCCTCTTTCCACATCTGTCAGCATTATGAAACTATGAAAATCAATGGACTAATAAACGGTGTCTTGTTTCCTACAGAATAAAAGCCTTATCTTCCCTCAACTATCAATGATTTAGAAAAGAAGTTTGCATTCAAATAACAATTCCAGAGATGAATGAATCCTTTTGTAAACCGTGCTCAGATCTTTTCGTAATACACATTAAAATACTGTCGAGCGCCATTCTTATGAAGCCTTAGGCGTGACGGCTCTCAATAAAGAGAAAAGAATTTTCGTTAAAATGCAATGTTTTTTAATGACATGACTACTTAATTACTTATCGTTGAATACTATCTATAATGAAATGCATATTATGCATATGCACCTAGAAAATTTTACCGAGGAATCTGTCGTAAAACCATGCCCAGTCCTTGTTACCATTTTTCAATCTCTCTTCTCTTTCGGCATCTTCAATTTTACCATCTTCTTCTTCTTGATCAATAAGGGCCTTTAATGTGACTAGATCGACTTCCTCTGGCCTATGTGTTTTTGTCTTGTAAACTATTTTGTAGCCTACAAAGCAAATGAAGAAGACAGGGATACCAATGTAACCGGTAATGAAATTTTTGTAATCAAATTGACCACCTAAGAAAACGGTGAAATTCTTAACCAGAGCTAACACGCAACAGAAGAACAGAGCGAAGTAAGCTCCATAAGGCTGCCAAGGTGCAACGTATGTGAAGTTTGACTTGTCCATACCTTGAGCTTTACAAGCTTTATCGAAATGTATGTACGTGACGAGGATGCAGATCCAAGAGATAACACCGAAAATAGAGACAGCGTTAACAAAATAATTGAAAACATTAGAAGCGGAAGAAGAGACATTCATGTATGCTAGACATGAAAATGCTGTAGAAAATGCTAGAGACCAATATGGAATACCCCATTTGTTGGTCTTACCAAAGAACTTTGGTGCCTTATTATCAATGGCTAAACTGTATAAGGATCTTGATGCGACGTAGAGATCTGAATTGGCGGCACTTAAGACAAAAGCGAGAACACAGACATTGAATATATGTGGAAGGATATTTATACCGGAATTTTCGATAGCGACAACAAATGGTGAAGCTGCAGCGGATGTAGATTGACCTGTAGCTTTCAACAATAGGGGATCATTGTAAGCAACACACATAGTTAGCAATAGGATGGTAATGACATAAAATATAATGATACGGTACATTGTAAGTTTAATAGCCTTTGGGATATTTTTTCTTGGATTTTGAGCTTCGGCAGCGACAATACCGGTTAATTCGATACCAAGGTAACAGAATAAAGCATAGACGAAACATGAAGTGAACGAGACGAATTTTCCTGTGCTTCCACTAATCGAGATTATGGAGGAGGAATATGGTTTGAAAGAACCTGGATCTCTCCAATAACGGAAACCCAATCTGTCATGGTTAGGACCGCCACCTAACATAATAATGAACATTAATAGAATTAGACCTAACATTACGAGGACTTTGAAACTAGATAACCAAAACTCGAATTCACCAAAAATTTTGACACCGAAGATGTTTATTGTAACAATTAAGATCAAAAAGATGGTAATAAAGACACCTGGATTCAAAGTATCTCTATCAACCCAGTATTGAACGACCATAGCACCTGCAGTTAATTGATTGGCTGGTAAGATAAGATATTTACATAAATATGAGTAACCAACTGCGAAACCTAGAGCAGGATCGACGTAACGACTTGCGTAACTTGTGAAGCCATCTAACGGAATGAAAGCGGCCATTTCTCCCAGACATGACATAGTGAAGAAGACTAATACACCAACAAAAGAATATGTGATGAAAAGGGAACCAGGTCCTGCGGCAGCAAGTGATGTACCAGTTCCGATCAGTAAACCTGTACCCAAGGAACCACCTATTGCAATCATAGAGACGTGTCTTGCTTTCAAATTTTTCTTCAAACGGAAACCTTCTGTTTTACCATCGTCAAAGATGTCTCTGTCTCCAATTGAAGAATTTCTAGAAGATGCAATTGAAATTGAATTTTGTTCCAAGTCACTGCTAATAGTGACTTGATCACTTTGCTTTTGTAAGTCTGTCATTTCAAATTTTGAATTATTTGAATTTCCTACTGATTTTAAGCCTGACATTATGGATATTAATATTTATTATTAGGCTAGAAGCTGAGTTAATTTTTTTTTACTCTTTTTCTTATGTTTTGACACATGACAAATATCAAGATATTAATTCTCATTTATTATACTTATATATATATATATATATATATATAGCTATCAAACAAGAGGGAGGAACTATTGCGGTGGTAAGAGAGATTGTAAAATGAAGGTCACTCTGGTTATTTGTAAGTACGATAGAGGGTCTGCTTTTTGAGGGGAAAGATCGCGCAGGCCATACCCATAAGCAATCTCAAATTAAAAAGATTGAATCGGAAGTCAATGTGCTCCTTCTACGATTTTTATTTACTTTGCTGACCCAAGAGGATCACGATTTTGAAGGCAAACAATCCGTTCCTTCATTTGTTCCTCTCGCATAATAATACCATGGAATTATGGAACCATGAGTGGATACGGCGGAGTGGGGTCATATCCCGTTATCTCTCATATCAATGACATCTTTGTTTGGCTCTCTAACTTATCACATCGCGATTATCAGCCATCTAATCAGTCCGGGATAAGAGAGAAAGCAGGCAGGCCGAAAAAAAGGAAGAAACAATCATGATCTTTTCTACTATCTCTTCTGAGGGTGCCACACCTTCGAGGCCATTCTTGTTTTTTTTGACAAGGCCCTCTCACATAACCTGTTTTGTTTACTACCACAACGCTCTCCCACAGTGCGTTCGACGGAGAGGAGATAGAGAGAAGAGCGTCATGCTTTTTTTTTTTTTTTTTAATTATTCTGCCTCCTTTTTGTTTTCCAGAGGGCCGCTGCGGGCGGAAGATGAATGACGAAACAGAGTGTCTGTATATTACTTTCTTATCCCATCTGAACTAATAATTATATGCCGAAAAGAGTTGAAATAGCACGGCGTAGAGGAAATGTATATCCGCTCGACTCACGTGATGTAGAATATTATTACTTAAGTTGACGCGTAATTCAATGTCACGTTAAGAAGGTCACTCCGGCGGCATCATTTTCACCGAAAGTAGTAAATACAAGCTCTACGTACAAAATATCTTACGTTTTATAGCTCCGCACGTGACCTGACCTGAAGTCTCGTATTTAAAAAATTGTTTTTACAAAACCAAAGCAAAATTACCATCTTTGTGGGTGTTTTTCGACAATACGCCGAAATTACAACAATATTTCCAGGTATCTTGCTTACTTGACAAAAATGTATATACCATACACACTTCCATATCAAGTAGCGATGACTAATATAATCATTTTCGCTTAAGTAAAAATTACTATATAATCTTCACTGCGTATATATTTCCAGATCAGGAGTTGGGGGGGGGGGACCATTCCAGAGCAGCCCTAGCGTTCGCCAGCTGTCTAGTTCGCCGGTTACAATAGGGGCGGTCGTGTCTTCTCTTTTCACTCCCTTCCTTTACAAGAACACTCTAGTAATAGATCAGTTTTCACTCAGGAGAAACATGCACACACTCGTCCATGTTCGATAACGGCTTGAAAATGGTGCAGCCTTCCCTTTCGGAAATGACGTGGAATGTCATTTTTCATCCCCTTGTATATTTTCTTACGCATGTCTCGAAGGCACACCGCAAAAACAGTGACCCCACATATAAAACATGGATGGAGTGAATGCATTGCTTTTTTTCTGGCATAACAAGGTATCTTCCTCTTGGCAAAAATACGTAAGCAATATCATACAGTTCACTATCAATTGAAGTAATCAGCATGCCCGAATCTACTTTCTTGAATAAAGACTACCAATCAAACCATTATCACAACGTTCGTCCAACTTACCCCTCGTCTCTAGTCGAAGCCATTTTAAGTTATCACACAGGTGAAAGGGATACTGTAATCGATATTGGATGTGGTACGGGTTTTGCGTCTTCTTTATTTGCGCCCTCCTTCAAGCACGCAATCGGTATCGATCCTTCCGATAGTATGCTTCAAACAGCAAGATCAACTAATACTCAGAAAAATCTCAGTTTTGTGAAGAGTTTCGGAGAAGATGTAGATAAGGTCGTTAGCCATGAAGTAGACATGGTGATTGGCGCTGAAAGTATTCACTGGTGCGACCTCGACATTTTGTTCGAGAAAATTAATACCGTTCTTAGGAAAGACGGCACTTTCGCCTTTTGGTTCTATATTCAACCAGAATTCATTGACTTGGGTAAAAAGGCAAGTGAAATTTATTGGAAATATTGTTATAGTGAGGAATATATGGGACAGTATTTGACGGACTTCCAGAGAACGTTTTTTAGTAGATTCGGAGGTAAAGCACTTTATTATAAATTGTCAAATGTTTTCAAAGATATAAGTTTCAAATCTCATTGCAATTACACTATAAATGATGAAATTAAAGAGTTGCAAAAAATTACAAATGAAGATTTATCGTTTAAGTCCCCCTTCTACATCCATACAATTACCACTTTAACAAAATTAAAAGATTTCGCAAGAAGCTGGAGTATATACACTGCTTACAGACAGGAACATCCAAATGACGAAAAAGATATAGTTGATGTATTCATCAATGAATTGAAAAATGCCTGTAATATCACCGATATGGAAACACCGCTTAATATTGAATGGACAACCTTCTATTATACATGTCGTAAGCAATGAATATCCGTATCTTATATACGTATATACATGCATGTTGTTTGTTCCCCTTCCTTCCTTTTGGTCGAGATCTTAATTTTCCTTTTTTTCTATGAGAAATGGATACCGACTTGATGAAATGCATATAGTAATTTCAAGAAATCATTTTGATCACATTTTCCCGCTCTCTTGTCACTTAGCCCAGTTTCCTGTAAAACCGTTGCTATCTTCTCCTTCACTGTTTCCAGCATAGAGCCATTGGCATCATCAACCATTTCATTGTTCATAGCTAAATATGTCTTATAGTTTTTTTCTAGAATCTCCAATACTGTATTAGATTTAAATCCGGCTGATATCATACGGTTTTTTCTTACAAACACAATTCTTAATAAGCCATCCCACTCATTGAAATCAATTTGAGGTCTTGGTGATTTAATCTCAATTCTGACAACACTAGATTCAACCTGTGGAGGTGGCCTGAAATTGTTTCTACCAACTTTCATAATATGCGTGACGTTAGCCCACATTTGAACGTTTGCTGACAGCCTACAATACAAGGAATCGCCTGGTTTGGCTAACAATCTCATTGCGAACTCTCTTTGAAACATTAGTATAGAAACTCTTGGTGGTCTTGGTTGATTTATTAATTTAAAGACTAAAGGTGATGAAATTTGATATGGAGTGTTACTGATGCATACATCAAAATATGGTAACTCTGTCTTCATGAAGTCACCTAGTATAATCTCTAATTTCCGTTCAGCTGGAGTACCATGAACTCTCTTGGTCAATTCAGCCGCCATTCTTGGATCCATTTCTACGGCAACCACTTTTCTTGCTTGCTCCAATATTCTGACGGTTAAATTACCAGTACCTGGACCAACTTCCAAAACAACATCTGATGGCTTAATGTTGGCTTTGTCTACAATACCTTGTGCCACTAATGGATTCTTTAAAATATGTTGACCAAGATCAGTGTTGAATTTGAAAACGGAACTTAAATGCTTCTCCGCCTCAACTTGCTTGTTTGTTGTAGCTCCTGAATATTTCTTCTTGGCTGCCTTTGCCATCTTTCTATCAGGTATTTTATCAAAATGAATATATTTTAATTGTTTATATTTGTATATATAGTGTCCAGTAACCTATATAAAACGATGCGATGAGATGCATTGAAAATTTTTTTTTTGTTTTGCGAAAACTGTTTTTCGCCAAATTTCGGAATATTATTAGAAAAAGTGAGTACTCAGAGACAAATGAAACTGACTCAGTAATCTATTTCAGTCAGCTCAGAGTAAATGAATAATGTTGAGAAAGTATATCTTTGACCCTCGCTATTGAACAAAGGAATATGTCTATACCCTTTTTTGAGATATTCTAATTTCAAATAAGCTGTACCAATCGAACTTTCATTAGTTTTAACCACCAATTGGAGGAACGAGAAATCTAGGTTCCTTAAAATTATTTGAAATTCCATTTCGAAAATAGGATTAAACCCATTTCCTTGACAGGTACTCGTCATTATTTCGTTAGCTCCAAGTTGAGTTCCATTTCGAACGTCGAATAAGGGTTTCACAATGGATTCCTCATCATCGATCACCCTGGCCACAACATATGGAGCAAAAGTGTGTGAGCCGCAATCATTTCCCTTGATTTCATTCTTGTTAATACTAAGTTTTGTCACATGTGGAAGCAATTGCCCAGAAACTACCCTCATTCTCAACTTGACCGGTCTTCTATCATCACTGTTGTATATTGATGTAATATCTTTAATCTTGCTTACGCTGTCAATCAGATTTCTAGGCTTCAAAATATATCCAGAATTCATCATTGAGTTCCTAGTATCTTCTAGTTGGAACATTGCCAGATTTAGTTGTTGTCCGATATCATTTGTCTGCCAGTTTGTGGCAACCATTTGAACGCCCAATTTCCAATACTTAATTGGGTTGAAGTTTGATGATTTGTATCTCAAGACATGTGGATAGACTCGCATAAGATATTTTCGATTGTGTTTGTTTAAGGAACATGAAAGCACAGAATCTTTGATCATAAAGTCAACTTTCTTTTCATTCAAGGAAAAGCAATGATTTACGGTTTTCGATTCAGGTAATGAAAAATTTCTAAATTTCAGCCCATAAATACTTGAAATGTCCAATAATACTGGAATAACATCCGCCCGTTTTTTAAGACTACCAATTCTTTTGAGCCTCCTCAAACCCTTGGGTTTACTTGTAGATGATATTGCAATCATATTAGTCGAATCTATTTCTGAATCATTAGAAGAAAAATAAGACGAAGAATAATATGACGATGATGAAGAAAATGATGAGTTATTAGAGGATTGAAAATAACTTTTGGATTTCTTCACTTTTAATACGATTTTGTGTCTTAATTCCATTGGAGACGGCATATCTCCTAGTTCAGTACTTTCATTAGTATAAAGTAAATCCCCAAGAAGATCTTTTAGAATGATTGCAACTGCTTTTTGGTTTTCTTTATTGCAGTGCATTTCTAAAGATATTATCAGTGGCATGTAAGAAGAAATGAAAGCATACTTTCTAATGACCTTTATAACATTAGCTAACGGGATTGCAGGCGTCAATATACCATGACAAACAACCGGGCCTGAATTATCATCCCAAATATCGATTTCAACAGACCTACAACCTTGCTGCAAAACTTGGATGTAGCCTTCCACAGAAGGCGTCTCACCATACTGCTTTCCCAGTAGATAGGTGTTATGGGAAGATGCAATAAAATAGTGATTCAATGGCCTGGTATAATCTATGTTTCTTTCCTTTGCGCTGGTTAAATAGGGACGTGAATTCAAATACCTCACGAAATCTCCCTTTGTCATTCCAATACGTTCAGTTTCTTTGAAATCTCGGAATATAGTCTTTATCTCATCCCTTTTTAAGTGTATTTCACCTTGTATATCAACTAAAAAATTGCAAAAACTGTCGAAATCAAGAAACTCTTGATCTTTGATTAGGGAGTTCCATATCGTGTCAATTTCTTTCCTGCGCTTTAGCGATTTAACAAAAGCCTGAAACTCCTTGAAGTTCAATAACTGGTTTCGATTAACATCAGCGTTCTTGAATAATCTCAAAAGATGTTCTGAAGTGCAATATATTTGGAAATTACTGCAAAGTTTTCGTATTTGGTCAAATGTCAAAACATCTTTACCTTCATCTTCCTCTAATTCTGATACAGCTAGCCTCCAATGGACTCGAGCGAATTCTTCATTATCTGGCAGCAATAAGCTTTCCATTATACGTCTCCTTACAGTGACCAAACCATAGATGCAATTAAAGAAAATATTATGAGCATTGCTATCAGGAGCCAACAAATGTAACACCTTGAGCTTTCTCCCAACTGAATAAATAAGTGTGATCCAAAGATTATTTAACGCAGGAGACATATCATGTTCATCAAAATAGTTATTAGCCATAGTCCCTACTCGAATATCCTTTATGGAATCCAGTTCCAACTTTTTCTTTTTATCAGATCGCCATGTAACCACACTATTATCGTCATCCAGTTTGAATAAGTACTTCCTACGTTTGTTTCTGGTAATCTTAATCAAAAAAACTCCTTCCTTTCTAAGGAGTTTGCACATTTTTAACAGTCCTTCATCTTGTATCAAAGTTATTTTGCTTGTAGACTCAGAAGCATACTTAAGTATCTCACTCAGTGAATATGGATACGTCGAAGGCCCAATAATCGGAAATGACTGCAGATAACTTCTATTTTTGTTTTCTTTGACAATGGGAGTCTTGACAGGCGGACCAATCGTATTAGTACTTGGATAAACTTCGCTTGTTCCACTTAGAATCTTCCTGACATTCTTGGCTGTTTGAGCTCCACACTTTGCTGCTGATGTATTGAGTGTAGTTCTTCCATATCCTCGAGAGCCCTCGATAACCTTGGAAGGGTGTACTTCGTGCAAATGCGGTACCACTGAAGTATCCAGATTCTTCGAACTAGAATCCATTAAAATGGGACTATTTTCTATAGGAAGCACCAAAATTGGAGTCATTGAGCAAAATATATGCGTTGGGTCCTATATTTCTGAGCTTCACTGATCCTGATACAAGTATATTACAATTACATTTATGAAAACTTGTTAACCTCGAAACTGCATAAATTTCCTTTTGCGAAATAAACTATTTTTCGTAAAAATTGGCATGGATCATGATGCAAGAAGGTCATCGCCGATGGCATAAAAGACACCAAAAATTGATCTGAAATGCATCACTTTGGTAGACACAAATTGGAATCTTATTATATTTCGAGAAGAATATACAAATTTATATTGATACAATTGTTTTGCTTCAGAAAATCGATCAACTGCTATGATGAGATCTGTTACTCACCGGTGTCAAAAGTTGTGACATGGGCGTGGGTGCCCTGAGACGGTTATGCCTAGTTAGCTTACCATCAACAATTTGAATATCCCCCTTTTCAAAAGTTGTGTAAAAATTTGTTGATTTGACCCCGCTGTAGTTTGTGTTGATCCTTGGTATCTTGCTCTCTTGTGCAGCATGGTATTCCCATTTTGCTTTCTCTAATTTTTCAACTAAACGTCCTTTGGAGAGATTAGAATTTGGAGTATTTGCGACCGTTGAAACTTCAGAGACATTATGATAGGACATATATGCGTCCTCACCCAGTAAACGGGAATTGGTCCTGTAGTTTTCTGCTATCATTGTTGCCTCCATGTTACTATCAGTACTATTCTCTATATCACTATTATTATTATTGTAACCATGATCATAGGTCAAACTTTGTTGTATGTGTTCGCGATGAGATAATCTTGGAAGAGACCCCAATACCAAATTCTCTTCCCTAATACCAGACGTATCAAAAAATGGATTATCCTCATCGGCAGATTTATTATCAAAAACTAGTACTGGCTTGATATTCATCGTTTCCAGTATGGAAGTTCGATATTTTTTCCTTTTACTCTTAACCATTTCAGAATCAATCTCTTCTTTATACTGGCTCTCTTTTTCGCTCATATTTGAAGCAAGAGAGAATTTCCGTAGATCGCGTGTAATGGATTCGATAGTCTTATTACCAACCCCGTCAACATCGTTATCCATTCTTTGTTTTGGAAAATCTGAGGGTATCATGCCAGATGATGTCGATTCAACAGATAATAAAGACGATGATCTTGAAAGAGAGGATGTTACTGATACAGAAGAGCTAAGGCTCCTGGATGGTGCCAGTAAATTGTCTATAATTGGCCGTAAGTCAACCCATCTCTTCGCCAAACCATTTGTCTCTGCAACAATGCCTGCATCTAGCAGAGAAAATTCAATAGCTTTATAGATGATGTTAAACGTTTTTGACACAATCTTAGTTTTATCTGCCAGTTGCGTCTTGAAATTAAACTCAATGCTCTCATTGTACCTGATTTCCTTCGATTTATTGTAGATGTCATCAAGTTCGTTCATCAAATGTCTGAGTTCAATATTCAAATTTCTGAAAATCACATTCCATCTATCGTCAATCATTTCTCGTTTCAGCACTTTAAGTTCATTATTCAAAAATATAAATTTCTTCAAAATGAGTTTGTATTGACTATCAAGGACTTTTACCAATATGCTTACTTTTTTAAACCTCCCAATTCTAAAATCTTGAAAACTCTTGATTCTTTTAGGCAGAATTTCTACTATACTTGTTTCAATAGGAATTAGACTCTTTCTCAAATCCATCAATGCATTCATAACTTCTTTTTCAAATGACGAGAAAACAGGCAACTTGGGCTCTAACTCAAATTGGCTGCTTCTTTTGCTGCTGGTTTCAGCATTTGCGTCTACTGTAAGTAACTTAATGAGCTTATTCAATGTAAAAGATGGCTGGTGTCGTATGGGTGATGCATTCCTGTCACTTTGAATTTTAAAGAAATCAGTAATATTTTCATCAATTATACTATCCAATGTTTCAATATTATCGGCTAAAATCTCATTGAACTCCGTTTGTATATCGATAAACTCTTTGATGGTATTCAAACTCAATTCAACCTGAATTTTTAGTTTATTACAATTTTCAATAGCATCAAAGACTGAATCATAATATTCCGCCATAGATTTGTCATTTTCGCCCTCAACAACATCAATAAGATGCAATAAAATGGGATCAATGGCTTCTTTGCTGATTTTTATAAGTTGGTTATAGTCCTCCCTATGCAAACTCAATTCGCTCAATAGTTCTATTAGTTCCTCTGTTTTAGTTATAGTATCTAGAAACTCATCCGATATTCTGAAGGATATTTCTTTGGCAAACTCCTTCAAAATATCTTCTAGTTCAATTAGTTTATCATAAATGTTTCGAGAATCTGAAACAGATTGCAAGAACTCCAAGATTCCTTGAAGTTTCACAATGAGATTGTGAGAAATAACACCACTGCCGCTATAAGCTTGCGCCATCAAAGCAACAAAATACGGTAAGATGATCCTTTGGTAGCCTTTTGGTCTTTTCTTATGGAATTCCTTCCTTCGATGTAAACATATAAAATATCTATATATTTTTTTTGCTACAGTAAACAAACCGTTTCATCAAAAATATCCGTCTCACAAGAAATATAATAACATACACGACTACGTGAATTTTAAATAGAGTCACCGAGGTGTAATCTTGATAGGACCCCCTTCGTTTACAGCTTCTTTCAAAGAATCATCGGATGAAGTCATATTATCTGGAACGGACACATCTTCTTTTGAATCATCGAGCTTAGCTCCATTTTCTTCAGACGCGTTATCTGCCTCTTTCTTTTCTTCAGGGTTCGTTTGTAAATCTATAAATGGTGGTGGATTGACAGGTTGTGGGGTTGCTTCCTTTGTAGATGATTTTTCATTCAACAATTTGGATAATTCACTAGTTGGGTTGTCGTATAATTCTTTGAACTTACCCATTTCTACAACGGAACCATCGTTACCTAAAACGATGACATCTTCGAATCTTCTGATAGTACTCAATCTATGTGCTATACTCACAATTGTCATCGATTTGCTTTTCATGATTTGACCAAATGTATAATTAATTGCACCTTCACTTTCAACATCCAAAGCAGACGTAGCCTCATCTAAGATCAGTATATTTGGCTTCTTGATTAATGCACGAGCAATTGCAATACGTTGTTTTTGACCACCGCTTAAACTTGTGCCACTGGAACCACTACCTATTGTAGTATCGTACGTGTCTGGAAACTTTGTGATAAAATTATGACAAAAGCATTGCTTGGCAACTAATCTAATTTCTTCCTTGGAAGGTTCCTCAGTTAGGCCGTAAGTTATATTATCTCTAATTGTACCTGACATTAAGATTGGTTCCTGTTGAACAATACCTATCTTCCTTCGCAGAGATTTTGTATTCAATGTGGCAATATCTTGTCCATCTATTAAAATCTGTCCACTTACCGCATTATAATGATGTAAAAGCAAGGATGCAATGGTTGATTTACCACGACCTGATGGACCCACGATACAAACATTCGAACCTGCGGGGACTTTGAAATTTAGATTTTTGAATATTTGATTTGTTGGTCTTGTTGGGTAGAAAAAGGAAACGTTTTTAAATTCAATTTCGCAACCACCGACTTCATTTAATGGCTTGAATTTTGCTTCACCAGTGGTTGATTTAATTTTGGGTTCTTTATCATTAATTTCGAATATTCTAGACGCTGCACCTACACCTTGCATCAATTCCGAGTAGAAAGATGACAAACCGAATATTGCATTTCCGGTATATTCAGTGTAGAGCATAAATGCTGTTAAGTCACCGATAGACATCGAGCCATGCATAACCAAGTAAGAACCATACGTAAGTACGATTAAGAATCCCAGGTCACCGATTAAACTAGCTGAAGTAAAAAATTTCCCGTTTATGAAAGCTGATTCCTTCCCCACTTGAAAGATTTCCCTCAGAACATTGTTAAATCTTTTTATTTCATTTCTTTCTGCGACGAATCCCTGAACGGTCCTTATTCCATTAAATTGCTCCTCCGTAACTCTAGTCAGATCTCCTGTCACATCTTGCAGTTTTTTAGAATTCATTCTTATTTGCTTACCAAAGACGGAAGTGCACCAAATTATGGGAGGTAAGATAGCAAACAAGGCGCCAGTAAGCTCTCTGGATAACGTTAGCATCAAACCTATACCAAATATACCTATGAATCCACTTCTGACACCATCAGCGACTTTATGAGTTATAGATCTAGAGACGACAAAGGCATCATTTCCTACACGAGACATCAAATCACCGACTTTAAAAGTATCGAAGAATTCAAGATCTTTATGGATAATATTTTTAACGACTTGAGAACGTAAACGTGAAACCAATCTTTCACTTATTATTCTTAGAATGACTACCCTACCGAAATTTGCAAAACAACCAAAGATCAGCGTTATACCAACACCCATCAAAAAGGTTGATAAAGGAATATTTAATATTTTTATTTGTGAAAGGGATGTCAGATTTTCGTAATTATTCCTTAAAGTGTCCAAAATTGTACCTATAATCTTGGGGATAGCCATTCCTATGGAACAGGATATCGTTAAAAGCACGATTGCCAGTACGAGTAGTTTTATATCTTTTTTTATTAATACGGTTAATCTTTTCAAATCTCTCCAACTTGAACCGTTATCGGTACTAGCAGTCTTCAAAGTTCTATGAGGTACCAGAAACTGTGGCAAAGTCCTTGGTATGAAGTTTGTCCTGGACGGCACCGTCAAACATCGTGTTGGTCTAGGACTATTGCTTGGGAATGGCGACGGTCTTGAATAGCTTAATAGTCTTATCGACGGTATAATTCTGAGGTTACTGCCGGCAAGCTGGCTTCTTAGAAGTGTCGTACGTGGGAGACATAGCTTCAGCATCGCTTCATCTATCTCTTGCTCTATTAATCACGCACTCTCAAGACTGTTTTCGACTGAGTTCTTCTTCAAAGGGATCCACAATTTCTGAAAGAGCGAAATGAATTTATTTACATATTTTATATGATCGAAGAGAATATACAGATATAAAAAAAGCAGCTTAAATATACAATGAAGTTGACAATGACATGGCTAACTGTCAGATTTCTGCAGTGGTTCCGGATCACTCAAAGGAGACCCGTTCTTGTAATTAGTGACGTGCGCTTCTGTGACCGATCTACTTGCAACTGCAGCAGTTTGATACTCCGTTTTCAGCACTTCACGTAACGTCTTGGAAGCAATCGACAAATACGACGCATAAGTTAACCCTGCTTTCCTCCAAACTGAAGACATGACTACACTTCACAATGTTATTCAGATTAATCTCACAGTCAACAAGATTAGCCGAAAAGTGAAGGACGATTCACACTTAAAAGTGGCTCTTTATCCTTTTTCAAGAAAGAAGCGGAATGCGATGAAATTGTTTTTATTGGTGCTTTCCAGTAGTGGAAAGTCCATTCTACGTTGAATCAGCCAGAGAGAAAAGACAGTCACGTGCACCTCTTCTGTTGGGGCATATACATCATCTCTATGTGTTAGGGACGACGTACGTTGGATCGTATATATTTCTTACTCCTGACTTGAGCAAGCAATGGCCATCTTCCTGTAGTTTTCTTGTGTTTTCCTCCATTATGCTGAAAATTTTTTTTCCTATTTAGAACTTGTATTAGCTCATCGAGAATAATTAGTTGCATGAGACATTAGTGCATTGTATTATAGTTTAGTTATATAACAGGATATCCGATGGCAAAGAAGAGTAAGAAAGATAAAGAGGCTAAGAAGGCTAGAGCTGAGTTGAAGAATAAGAAAAACCAAGCCAAGTCCCAGCAAAAGCAACAGAAGAAGCAACAAAAGTTGGATTCTGACGATGAAGACGATGGTAATATAGAAGAAATCCTTGAGAATTTCAAGAAGGAGCAAGAAAATTATGAAAAGATTAATATTGAATCTGTCGAAAAACCATCTATCCGTAACAACGGTTCGATCATCTCAAGTACAACCAAAAAGGAATTATTATTATTTGGTGGTGAACATACCTCGAAAGAATTACAGACTACAAAGTTCTACAACGATCTCTACACATTCTCACCCGATAACAACCAATGGAAACGTATTACTTCTCAGAATTCACCCATGCCTAGATCTTCGGCAGCAATGGCCGCACATCCCTCAGGTATTGCTCTCTTAAACGGTGGTGAATTTTCATCTCCAAAGCAATCGACTTTTTACCATTATTCAGATACGTGGATTCTTGATTTAACGACAAAAGAATGGACCAAAATCGAAGGGAAAGTCAAACCAGTTGGTAGATCTGGCCATAGAATTACAACATGGAAAAATTACTTCATCCTATTCGGTGGGTTTAAGGACTTAGGACATTCTACCACCTACTATAATGATGTCTGGTTATTTGACATCACAACTTATAAATGGAAACAAGTTGAGTTCCCTAAAAATCATACTTTACCAGATGCAAGATCAGGACATTCTTTGATTCCAACAAGTGAAGGCTGTATCGTGTATGGTGGTTATTGCAAAATCAAGGCTAAAAAGGGCCTACAGAAGGGTAAATTACTTTCTGGCTGTTGGAATCTCAAGATGAAAGCAGATGTCGAGGCAATTAGATGGGAACGTAGAAGAAAGCAAGGTTTTCAACCAAGCCCCAGAGTAGGTTGTTCCATGGCTTATCATAAGGGTAGAGGTATCCTATTTGGTGGTGTCTACGATTTTGATGAAACTGAAGAAAGCTTGGAATCTATCTTTTACAACGACCTTTTCACTTATAATATTGAATCGAATAGATGGTTCAACGTAACTTTGAAGAAAAGATCAAATGCGACAAAAACTATTTCATCAACAAAGAACAAAAGCTCCAAGGAAAAAGAAAGGGAATTACAAGACTTGTTAAATCAAATTCTTGAGAAAAATAATCTGAAACCTGATGATGAAGAAGAAGAAGAAAGTAGTGACATCTTTGGAAGTGATGATGAAGATGACGAAGAACAAAAAAATAAAATTGATATTAAAACTGTGACACAACTTCCCCATCCGAGATTCAATGCCACTACCACTGTTATCGACGATATGCTGTACATATATGGTGGTGCATGGGAATTTGGGGAAATTGATTATTCTATTGATTCCTTTTATAGCATTGATTTGAATAAACTTGATGGCGTGAACGTGTATTGGGAAGATTTGAATGAGATAGAAACCGCAAAAGAACTGGGTGAACAAGGCTCTGAAGACGAAGACGAGGATGATTTCGAAGAAGATGAAGAAGATGGTGAAGAAGAAGTCGAAGATACTAAGCTTATCGCAGAAGATGTTGAAGACGAGAAAGAAGAAGAAGAAGAAGAATATCCTGAAATGGAAATTCCAGATCCTCGTCCATGGCTACCACATCCAAAGGCATTTGAATCATTAAGAGCATTTTATCTACGTGAAGGTCCTGCCTTTTTGGAGTGGGCGATCTCAAATAATCGTCATACTAGGGGTAAACTTTTAAAGCAAAAATCATTTGAATTATGTCAGGATCGTTGGTGGGAAAGACGTGACCAAATTTCTATCGAAGAAGATAAACTTGAAGAAATCGGCGTTGTTGGGGATGTTGTTGAAAGAGATACTTCTAAAGCTGTTTCAAAGAGAAGATAATTTTGTAAATGATATGCATTTATAGAGAAAACAAACATTTTTTATCCTTAGAAGAAGTCTGAATCATTAATTATATATATACTTCTTTTTTATATGTACCGTATAGAGTTCAAACGCATCCTATTCAATAAAAGATTGAAAACACTCGACAAATGCTTCCATGTCACAATCATCAGGAAATTGGAGGCAGAGGTTCAATCCTGAGTTATCGCAGAGAGTATATGATACTGAAAAGAAATCATTTTTTCGAAGGCTTTTGGTGAAGTTTGTATTATGCAGAATATACTTTCCGTCCCTCTTGCCACTACCTAGGCTAACTTCTGAAGTATCAAAGAGCCTTATTATCTTGGTGTCCTCAGCCGGTTTACCATATTTCATTTGTCTAATATCATCATCATTGAAGCCCATCGTAGAAAACTTCGATATTCTCCTTTCAATGAGATCTTTAACAAGGGAAGTGACTCGTTTGAATTGAAATTCTAGTATTTTTTCTGTTAAATCTGGATCGTTGTCGCTAAAATCTCTATAACCACTCAACATTACTGCGTTGTCATCGATCAAAGACAAGGGTACATCAATTAGGACATCTTTATAAAAAAGTCCAAATTCAATATTAGATTCTTTCAAAAATGGCCTTAGATTTATCACTATAGAAAATTTCATAGAACCTTCAAAGTTTTCAATAGATGGCTTTAAACATAGCATGATAATTCCCACCATGAAAGATTTGAAACATATGCGTTGATTTGTGATTAAGGAATTGAGATATTCATATCTTTGTCTTGTTATCTTGCCGAAAACAGTGGTATTGTTCAATGTTGTGTTATAATCAAAGATATCTGTATATTTTTGAACGGTCGTGACCCTTGACAATGTATTGTCCGAGGTAACTTCCTTTGTTCTAACATTAGCTACCAAATAATGGATTGGTTTCTTCACAGTACTATGGAAAACTGATTTGAAGAAGGATTGTGTTTGTAAATTGAATAAATCTGGTGACGTAGCAGGTAAATGAATCCTAGGATTATCATATATCGATTTAGAAAGCTTTAAATTATTTATTTTCTTGATAGAATTCTCTAAAGAGAATATAATATCACTCTCTGATGAGTCCAAAGGCTCATTGGCAACAATATTTGTTTCTTTTAGAAGCAATTTGTGGAAATTAGCGGCAGAAAAAATATCAAATAACATATCCTGACCATGAAATATGACAAGTGATTCATCGATGATATGTAAGGACCATAATGGCTTTTTCGACCCAGGGACAAATCGATTATTATCAAAAATATGCCTTAATAAATATGGCGGACAACCGTTGTGACAATTTATCTTTTCGTCTTTATAACTATCGAATTCTAGTATATTCAATATATCATCTTTTTTAATAGATTTTAGGATCTCAAATTCATAATTTTCATTGATTGTAGTGAATAATTCCACATGCCTGGATATCAACCTCTGGATTGCTTTGGTAAGAATGGCGATAGTAGGTCTTGAATCTTTCAAAGTCAGTAAAGTAGTATCATCGCCCCACTCTTCAGAGGAAGCAGAATAGGAGGCTGTGAAAATGACGCCGTTTCTTTCTCGACGTATCGTTTCATCTAGAATTTTTCTTTCGTAACTAGATAAGGTCCTTAGTGTCATTATTTTAGGTCTTTATGTTTTGTGTTGATTAAGAAATGATAGAACAAGAAAGAGCAGATCGCTACATCGCCAATATATATATATGCCAATATGCCAATATAACTGAAATTACCCCTTTGGATTTAAACTGTCGTAAACAAGCGTATCTAGAATATGAGGTGGCTCATGCATTGAACATATTTGATGGTCAGTATCTTGCAATTCCATTCTCAGAATCTAATGTGACATGCTAATAATATTACCAAGAATAAACGAGGAGGAACGGCCTTGGTGAGCGTACGGGCGGGGTCTGATTCAGTAAACTGGTTCATCTGCCTACGATTCGGAACGAGCTACGCGGGGAACGAGCGACATGTCTCTTTAAGAACGAGATGTGTAGGCTCAGCCGTTCCCTTTTTTCCCTCTTTCTTTGAAGCTCAGATAGGAGACCGCTCTGCTTGTTGCCATCTCGTCATTGGAGGGGGAAGTTGAATGGAAGGGCAAAAAGAATTGCACGTGATGAAAAACTATTTCTAGTTACTTTTCGACTGATGCAACGGTGGATGATCCTAAAGTGTAAATGCACTTGGCAGGGTGGTTGGCAAAGGGACGATCTTCATGTAGATGTATTAAGTCGTACTAGATTGCCATACGTATATTCGCCTATACATGGGTGGTTGTATGGACCCATGAGGATACACAAAGCGTGTTTGTTTCACACACGTGCGTCATGTCAATACTACTAAAGTGAAAAAGCTTGCCTATTAGCTTACGATTGAGGGTCCTATTCACCCATTGATGCGTACTCCTCCTTACATGAATCAACAAATCAAATCTCTAAGAGAAGTAAAGCTGTGTAAGACGCCCGAGAAAACGGAGCGGGTATTGGGTTGGCGGCTTCGAAACAAGACTATATATAGCAAACATCATGGTCCAAGCTGTAAATTAGCAAGTATACACTTTTTCTAATAGGCAGGAACCAGCATTTTCAACCATTTGACCTGTTTTCAGATTGAAACCAACTAGATTTAATAGGTATATTGCATTGGTAGAGTCCTTCTGACCCCCCTACTTTTTTCATAAAGAAAATCCCAGTTCAGCTAGGATACATCTAGAATTTTATTGATTTTAAGCAATTGCTCTGTATCTTACATACTTGCATCCTTTTTGAGACTATAATCTAACCTCGGTTAAATATCAGTCAATTGATTACCTACAACTAATATTAGGTTAAAAAGTACTTTCTCGGCGACTTCCGAAAATTTTTTTTTTTGTAACAGATACTGAAAGGTGCCTTAAATATATATATATTCACACTATGATGATTAATATCTCTTCGAAAGGATCTATAGTACATTTGGTGAAATTGACTTCCTATACATCAAGATTCTATACAATGTCAAGCATTAAATCCAGCTTCAGGGCCGAAACTGACTCATTCGGTGAAATTAATGTGCCTAATGATAAATATTGGGGTGCTCAAACTCAAAGATCATTACAGAATTTCAAGATAGGTGGAGAGAGAGAAAAGATACCAATTCCAATTATTGAAGCGTTTGGTATTTTGAAAAAATCTGCTGCTATTGTCAATGAAAGACTAGGTACTTTAGATTCTGAATTGGCTAAAAATATCATAATTGCTGCCGATGAAGTGTCTCAAGGCAAATTGAATGATCATTTCCCATTAGTTGTTTTCCAAACAGGTTCAGGAACACAATCTAATATGAACGCAAACGAAGTTATCTCAAACAGAGCTATTGAGTTAATGGGTGGAAAATTAGGTTCTAAAACGGTCCACCCAAATAATCATGTTAACCAATCACAATCATCAAACGATACTTTCCCAACTGTAATGCACATTGCAGCCATGCTAGAAATTACAAGGAAATTATTACCTGAACTGAATAGTTTGAAAAATTCTTTGGATAAAAAATCAAATGAATTCAATGATATTGTAAAAATTGGTAGAACTCACTTACAAGATGCTACACCATTGACATTGGGTCAAGAATTTAGTGGTTACGTCCAACAAATGACCAATGGTATTAGAAGAATTGAGACTGCTCTATACCATCTAAAATTTTTAGCTCAAGGTGGTACTGCGGTTGGTACTGGTCTAAACACTAAAGCTGGTTTCGACAAATTAATAGCAGAGCAAATTTCGGAAGAAACTGGCATAAACTTTGAAACTGCCCCAAATAAATTTGAAGCCTTAGCTGCACATGACGCTATAGTGGAGGTAAGCGGTGCTTTGAATACTTTAGCATGCTCACTTTTCAAGATTGCGCAAGATATTAGATACTTAGGTTCCGGTCCACGTTGCGGTTATGGTGAGCTAAGTCTTCCAGAAAATGAGCCTGGTTCTTCAATTATGCCAGGAAAAGTTAATCCGACTCAGAATGAGGCAATGACCCAAGTATGTATTCAGGTAATGGGTAATCACTCTACTATCACTTTTGCTGGTTCTCAAGGTCAGTTCGAATTGAATGTTTATAAACCATTACTTATCTCCAATCTTCTGTCCTCTATAAGATTGTTAACTGATGCATCTTACTCATTTAGAGTCCATTGCATCGATGGCTTGAAGGCAAATAGGGAGAACATAACCGAAAATCTAAATAAATCTTTAATGCTCGTGACTGCATTGAATCCATACATTGGTTACGATAATGCGTCCAAGATTGCTAAGAATGCTCATCATAAGAATATTACTTTGAAAGAGTCAGCCCTAGAATTAGGTTTATTAACTGAGGAACAATTCAGTGAATGGGTTATCCCAGAAAAGATGATAGGTCCAAAACAATAATTAAAATACCTAACCACCTTATATATCTATAAGTAATTAGACTAGTAATTGAAAAAATAAGGGTGCCCCTTTGATGTTTATAACAGGACATCGAGATTATCGTCAGTCCAAAAACACCATCTAAATCGGTTGTCTTGTTATGCTAATTTAGTTAAAGTATCGTTTAAAAAAAGTTAAGTAGAGATGCAAATGCAACAAGCACTCTCAGAGAGTTCTTTAAACACTTGTGTAAATTGAACGCATGGCAAGTATGATTAAAAAATAATGGACGAGTCCGGAATCGAACCGAAGACCTCTCCCATGCTAAGGGAGCGCGCTACCAACTACGCCACACGCCCGTGATTTGTTGACCATCATCACAAGTTCAATACTTAAAAAGGCCGAAGATATAGGATAAATATAACTTGCCTTGTACATATTCTAGTTCTGCTGGACATGCCATTATACTGACATTTCAATGTTTTGATTTTTCTAGTATTCGTTTTGTTTTATTATCTGTGCTGGAAATGACATTATACTGACATTTCAATGTTCTGATAGTTAGAATGACAAATTTAAAATGTTCTAGAAGAATTCAATTACAAAATAATGAGGTAATTGCTGGAAATGGCAATATACCGACATTTCAATGTTTTGATAGTTAGCATGACTAATTTAGAATGTTATAGAAGATATGAACAATAATTATGGTGTGATAAACACGATTGTTTGTTGACACGAAATAATTATGGTGTGATAAACACGATTGTTTGTTGACATGAAATATTTATGGTGTGATAAACACGATAACGTATTGACTCATAAATCTATAACATGATAATTGGCATAATTCAAATTATGTTGGAAATTGTATAAATACTCAGGTGAACACTGAAGTTTGATCAAAGTTTGTCAAAATGTATATTATTTATTGTATATTTTATTGTATAGAAAACCAGTGCATTATTTGGTATAACCACTGATTAGTAAGAATTATTTTAATTATTTGACTGACATCCACAACATGAACAATATTAACGATAATAATATACAAGAGGCATCCTCTAATCTTCCTTTACGTCAGTCACATTAGAAAACAGTTAAAACGAGCCGTCTAAACTATTTTCATCTTGCGCACCTACCTTTTCTTTCATCAATCTGGTAGAGCAATATTTTCGCAGAATACTTTGGTATCGAGCCGTTCCTCATTAATAAGGCGTAGCCAGTGTAATATTTCGATTTCTCTTCCTCGGCATTTGAGGAACCCTCGCACAAGTCTTACTTCATCAAAAAAAGGTCGATGACAGACCTTTGATGACGATTATAGGGGAAACGACGAGCCATACATATGTTGTCTCTATACATATATATATTATATATACCTTTGTTATTCAAAACTGCCAACTAAGCAATCGCCATCCTTCATCCAGACTTCTATCCAAAAACTGCTTTTAAAAGTGAAAAATGCTGATTTTTACTTCACAATTATTTCTTGCTTACGTTAGTACCGCCGCACTTGGCAATATGGTACTACCTGAAATATCAAGATTTAGCCAACATAATAATGGATTCTTAGACCTTCAATTTAACAAGTTATATGGCACCTCTTTCGACATAGCAAAAAAGTGGCAAGATATTAATTTAGGACAACATAATCTCAATTTCAAACAAAGCGAACTCTATAAGAGAGCTTCTTCTGACTATCAAGAATTAGAAATAAAAAATCAGCAAAGCTTTTATTCTTTGGATCTGTTCATTGGCACCCCTGGACAAAATGTAACTGTGCAGATAGATACTGGCTCTTCTGATTTATGGGTAACAGGTTCTAATAATCCATATTGCAACGGTTCTACGTTCAGTGACACAGTACCATCACGAGAGCTATTTAACTGTTCCCAGTACGGGACTTTCAACACTAATAAATCAAGTACCTGGTCCTCTAATAATAGCCGTTTTTTCATACAGTACGGTGATACAACGTTCGCCTCTGGCACTTGGGGACGAGATGTTATGAGTATCAATGGATTAAACGTCACTGGATTGACGTTTGCAGTGGCTAATGCCTCAAATTCTTCAAATAGTGTCCTTGGTATTGGATTAACCCAGTTGGAAACTACATATAATGGAAGTAATTCATCTCATTCTTACACATATGCCAATTTTCCTGTAGTATTGAAGAATGCAGGATTGACCGAGTCAATTTCTTATTCACTCTTTCTCAATGAATTAGACGCCGAAAGCGGTTCAATACTGTTTGGTGCTGTTGACCATTCGAAATATTCTGGTAACCTCTACACCCTACCATTAGTAAATACGTATAAAGATCGTGGCTTTCCAAATCCAATAGAGTTCGCAGTTACCTTACAAGGAATTGGTATCGTATCGGGCTCAAAGAAGACAACCATAACACAGACAAAATTAGCTGCTATATTAGATTCTGGAACTTCATTAACTGTTTTACCGGGTACCATTATTCATAGTATTGCATCCTCACTTAATGGCAGATATAGTCCATTAATCGATAGCTATCTCGTTAGCTGCTCCTTAAGAAATTCTACCAACACAAATCTAGTATTTGATTTTGGGGGGTTTACTATCAAAGGGACACTATCCAATTTTATTCTAGAGATAGAGGATGATATTTGTATTCTTGGTCTCAGCTCAGTAGATGAAAACAGTGTGATTCTAGGTGATACCTTTTTAGCAAGTGCCTATGTTGTTTATGACTTGGAAAATTTGCAAATCTCAATGGCACAGGCTAAATTCGATAATAGTACCAGTGATATTGATGTTATCAGGGGGAATAGTGGTGTCCCAAGTGCCATAAAAGCGCCCGGCTACTCTAGCACTTGGACTGCTACACCAAGTTCAATTAGTACAGGCGGTAATATATTCCCCACAGTAACCAGTAGGAGCTCGACACAGACTAGTACACATAAGGGTAATTCAGACGCTTCAACGACGTCAAGCACGCAAACCAAAAAGAACTATGGTAATAGAGAAAATCCACGAATCCTATCTTCAATTTACTTTCTACCCATCATCAATTTAATATTGGACCCCCTTTTTGATGGCCTATAAAAAAAGCCTTTCGAGTCTTCGTAGAATTATGAAAGTCTGGACATTGATATACCCAAATCTCTTGCGTCTCATATTCATCTGAACCCTAAAAATGACTAAATATGTAACATTTTCACAGAATTAATTTCAGCGTTATGTTCTAAGTTCCGTACGTATCCAGTCAACCCATCTACTAGATACCACAGACAGTAACAATCGATGCCCTACAATAAGTTTCACCTACCAATATCTATGGGACAGTATGAACTCTTCCAAAAAACAATACATAAATCTGGTGATTATGTGCTTTTGAAACGTTCGACCAGAACGCTTGATATATTGAGTGCACTTCGCAAGCTGTCCTCTGTGGAATAATTCGGGATTAACTTCAAGTAGGTAGTTAATAGCATTGTCTACGCTTTAATATACATATATATATATATATATTAGTTAGGTGACCTCTAAAAAATTAGAGGTTACCAAAAAAAAAGTATCGGGCTTCTCATAATAAACCTTCACATACAAAGGGCATTAAACCTCGGTATTTGTGCCATGATGATATGTCATGATAATTGAACACAAGACGTTGGTGACAATAAATATAAAAAAAATAGTAAAAATTTTAACTTTAAAAAAGTCTTCCCCGCCAGGACTCGAACCTGGAATCTTCTGGTTCGTAGCCAGACGCCGTGACCATTGGGCCACGAGGAACAAGATTGTATGTTGGCTAGCATCAAATTAGACTCTATCATAAAGTTGTATTGAGCTACTAGACCACTCCTCAGTACCGTAGACCTATCCAATGATTCGAAGACAAACATGATGCATATAACTACATCTCATCAAGTCTTACACATCTGATGATGCTAAGCAAGGCTAGATGGAGCTAAACCTCGATTATAGAAGATATTTCAATCGAATATTTGAGGTGTTAATTGTAATCAAGTACAGATTATGAAGAGGCGTTTAGCGATCAACAGTTGCTCTGCCCTCTCTTGAAGAGTTTCTAAACAATGACATTGTAGTATAAACAAGATCTAAGAATTAGTTGTAATAACCAAGTCAATAAAGGACAATACAAGCACATGGAATCATCGTGATGCTTTGTTTAAAAGTGCACAGTATGTAAAACTATAGAGAACTTGTGCTCGCTCAAAATGGCCATATCTCAAGACTAACAGCGATCACTAGCACGAACTGTCCAATAGCATCTTTTGTAATTGCCTGACGGACGATGTTAATACTAAAGAATTTGTAGAAGTCTTGAATTAGGAAATTATTTAGAGAAATCTTTTATAATACTTTTTATCGAGATCTTAATGTCGGGAATTCATTAATAGAAGTAAAGGACTAAAACTTTGAAAGAGCTTCAAGCATGTTCAGTGCTTCTCCGTACTATATGTGAACGTGCCCTTTTTCTTGGTTGCTCATCAATAGAGTCATGATCACAATCGTGATATCTCCGAATAGCATTCGTTTGATACAAGCATTTGACATCATCGAGAATCAACTCAATTGTCAAAGTATCTATTTGTTTCTCCCACTTCCTGGCTAGGCCTTTAATGGAAGATTTGAATTTTTCTGACAATGCTGTCACGAGTCTAATAACTTTATATTCCTCTGACACCTTGACAGTAGTACATATATTTTGGAGAATATCTATACACTCGTATTGCCTTGAAATGCTCTCAATAGAACTTAAATCCAGATTACGAAGAATTTCTTCCACCCTGTGAGATGGTTTCCTGGGTAATAATGAACCAATGAGTAGCCTAAAGTTTTTCGATATATATTTGACGGTGGGTCCATCTTTGGGGCCTCTCGCACATTCTTCAGGGAAGACTAATGGAAAAACTACTTTACTGACAAAGTATGCCTCCCCCTCTTCAATAATGTTTGGATAAGCTGGGTAGGGAAATATGGCAAAATTGTACAGGTTAAAGGCCTCTAAAATTTGCTGAAACTGATTCACCCACAAAACGCAGCTTACTGTGCCTTCTGACAGACTAGGTCGGACAGTTAAGTGTTTTTTAATTTCATCTCTTATTTTGTTAGTGAATCTGTTTGACATATACTCTTTTAAGCTTAGTTTGTTGAAGTCTATGTTGTATTTCATGTAATTAGCAGAATGAATATTTGTCCAGACGTACTTCTCAGTTGCCAAGTCATATGGGACAGATAATTTTTTCGAATATGGGCACGATTTTAGAGAAATAAGATGATGATGACAGCAACTGTGTATCATTATCCAAAATAACTTCAAGTATCTAATTCTGCTGATACTCTATCTATTTAGCATTATACTTATTCCTGTGTTTGCTTTTTTGTGAATCAAGTCGAGGATAATTAATGTACGATGGTGTATCATACAGATGTTTGTGTCACAAAGGCCTTTTCCCGTCAGCATGAAAGGGCTTATTCATATATCATCTAAAGAGACGCATCAGAAACATATATAAAGGAACGTGCTCAGAATAAGATATATTTCAGAAGGAAAGAACGTATTTTAACAATGTCTTGAGAAACTACTACTCTGCCTTCACCCGAGTTACTTTAATGACTCGTAGTGGGACAAGTGATTACAATATATCAAGCCTTATATAAATTCTAGACATACCCCATATAATTAGGGTACATTATGTGTGCTTACGCTGTGTCCAGTACAGATAGCGTAAAGTTTCCATCAATATGAAGAACGTGTTCTTCGATCGTCTTTCATGTTGGAAATTATAAGATCTCGGACTTTCTTTTATCCTTTAGGCTGATTATTTGATGTAGAAAATTATCCTATATAAGTTGTAAGAAGCATTTATCCTTTGAATGAAACTACTTTTAGTGGTCCAAAGCGTCGAAATAGCCTAACGTTCCCAGTTTTTATGATGAATCCTCTTTTATTCTGGTACACCTCTTTTGTACTTACAGGGGGATGTCTTTCATTGTTGCTGCCGGAAATATTCCAGTGTAGGGGTATAGAAACGATAAGCCAAAAAGATAGAGATAGCACTTTCTCCAGAACAGAAGTCTTGGAACACTTGAGTGCAAAGCAGAATGACATAATAAAAGATCAATATATTGTTATTTTTAAAAATAGTGCTATGATGGCTGAAAAAGAACTTCATTTCAAACAACTCAAGAATTTTATTAAAACCTATTCCTATGAATGGGATGAAAAGGATGACCATAAATCAAATCTCAACATTTTCAAAATTGGTACCACCCTTTCTGGTTATATATTAAGAGGTCCAATAGAAACTTTGCAGCTTTTGCGCCAAGATCCAATAGTTCAACTGATTGAACCTGACTCAAAAGTACATGCTCTAAAGCTGAAAATACAAGAAGATACACCTTGGGGTCTTTCTAGAATATCACAGAGACCAAGAGTTAGGATTGGCCAGGATCAATTATACTACTATGATGATGCTACTTCCGGGAATGTTACCGCATACGTTCTTGATACTGGCATTATGATTTCACACGAGCAATTTAATGGCAGGGCGCGCTGGGGCAAAACAATTGTGCCTAATGATGTTGATGAAGATAATAGCGGTCATGGAACGCACGTTGCTGGTATTATTGCGTCTGATAAGTTTGGAGTTGCCAAAACTTGCGAAGTAGTCGCCGTCAAAGTCTTAAGAAGTAACGGAGAAGGTGATATGTCCGATGTGCTCAAGGGAATTGAATTTGTTGTTGACGATCATTCGAAAAATAAAAATTATAGTAAAGGGTCCGTGGTGAATCTGTCATTAGGGGCTTCCAAATCACCAGCTCTGGTACTAGCTATTGACGCTGCCATAAGTGAAAATATACATTTTGCAGTTGCGGCAGGTAATGAGAATATGGATGCATGCTATACTTCTCCAGCCGATGCTCGTCGAGCAATTACTGTGGGCGCATCGATTTTTAGTGATGAAAGAGCTTTTTTTTCAAATTGGGGGGAGTGTGTTGATGTATTTGCGCCAGGTATGAATGTAATGTCCACTTATATTGGCTCTGATAATGCAACGTTAAGCTTGTCAGGAACTTCTGCCGCAGCACCATATACCGCAGGGTTAATAGCATACTATTTATCTCTACAGCCAGACAAAGATAGTGGGTACTTCACCGGAGAAATGACCCCCAGTAAACTAAAGGAAAAAATCGTTGCATTCGGCTCGAAAGATGTACTGTATGAGCTGCCTGAAAACACACCAAACATTGTTATTTATAACGGTGCTGGAAGGAATTTGAGCCATTTTTGGAAGGATTATTGAGACATTATCACATCTTACACACATAAAATTTAACTGCTCTTTATCCCTGGCCTTCCTGAAAAGAGGGAAATAAAACTAGTAATAGCATATTCTAGCTTCAGCTGCTCCTGTGTTGGATTCGAACAATAATGTAATACCCAAGAAAGTAAGACACATATTCTCCAGAAAGGATGAAAAGACATGCGGTGTTCTTTTAAAGAAATGCGTTAACGACCTTCTTTCGTATTTAGTCTGTCGTTCCTGACCGGATAGACTCGAACCATCTTTGATAAAGGTAATTTGAAACACTTTTTGAAAAGCGCTGTTGAAGAACCGTCATTTTTTTGCGGACTTATAGCATGTTCTTCTTATATAAGAACCGAAATTGCCTGCTCGATCAATAGTACTCGATTTTTTGGACGAACATTGGGACAAGTAATAATAATGGTAGGAAGGTGTTTTACTGATGAATGAAAGTGAATGAAAATTTACTGATGTGTCACAAACTTGGCGCATATAACATATAATAGTAAAATATATGTAGCTATACTAAAAAAGTTTCCAGCTAATCCGACTATCCAGAGCGTTGCTTTGATAATTAAATAAAGCAAACTCACCGGTAACATTATTTGATTGTCATAATTTGAAAAATTAGTAGAAGTGCTTAAGAGGGGAATTGTTTCATTCAGAAATATACCTAACTGGTAGAAAGTTGCCTCGATACGTCAATGAGAGATCTTTTTCAATTTCGTTCTTTTCCTTTTATAAAATTATTAGCTGAGCTTCATTGCTCAAGAATGGAAAATGTCAATTAATTGTTCTTTGTTTATTTTGAAAACAAGAATTTCCTAATTAATCCACTTGTCTACCGTGAATTAGATCTTTCTGTACCTGAAGTCCCTAAACGTACGTCTGCTCGAAGTAACATTATACCGACATTTTAATGGTTTGTTAGTAAGACAATTTCAAAATTTTGGAAGAATTGAATTACGTGTAGTGAGTGCATTGTTTGGTATATCCACTGTGACGTGAAGGGAGATCAGAGGATGTCTCTTGTATATTATTATCGTTAATGTTGTTCATGTTGTGGATGTCAGTCAAATAATTAAAATAATTCTTATTAATCAGTGTTTTTACCAAATAATGCACTGGTTATATATAAAATAAAATATACAATAAATAATATACAGTGTGACAAACTTTGATCAAACTTCAGTGTTCACCTGAGTATTTATACAATTTCCAACATATTTTGCTTTGTAACATTTTTCCATGTTCTATAATCATATTTGTAATATTCTCTAATATTTACTGCCGATAAATTCATCGATTTATCACATTACCATATTAAAAATGTAATTTTTACTACCGATAAATTTACTGTTTCTCATATTACCTCATTATTTTGTAATTGAATTCTTCTAGAACATTTTAAATTTGTCATTCTAACTATCAGAACATTGAAATGTCAGTATAATGTCATTTCCAGCACACTGATAAGTAAGATTTCATTTACATAATTGTTTGACCTATCACATTATGAGCAAGAAAAACAACGTTGAGATAGATAAAACAACCGCCGATCTTCCTTTGGATCACGGCCCGCCCCTAGTTGAACAGCTGACATGGATAGAATACTATTACATGATACTGTGGTGTTTCTGGAATTTTCCCGACAGCAATTTGGTTGAATTAGATTAATTTGGATAGCATGTAGCGCAAATGATATATGGTAACAAACATTTACAAAAATTTCATCAATAAAGAGACTCCATGGCCAAGCTGGTTAAGGCGTGCGACTGTTAATCGCAAGATCGTGAGTTCAATCCTCACTGGGGTCGATTCATTTTTTTTCTGCCTATTTTTTTTGTTTTGAATGTAATCGACTCTTCAAAAGTGTATCACGGAATGATGTCCTCAGACATAATAGTCCGTTATGGTTTTGTTTTTGATTATGATGCGAATATAAAGTATTAAATAAATATATATAAATAAAAATGATTTCTATTAAATGCAAAAGTTTCATGAGGGGGACGACAGTTCGAGAATTGAGAAAAAAAGTGACACAGTGAATTTACCGCAGGAATGTTTGTTTTTTTTTCATTTCTCTTCGTTCAATCTATGTGTTGTACTTGACGTTGAAGAAGAGTCTAATGTATGATTACTTATGGTGGAGTCATCGTTAATGGGAGATAAAGAAGAAGAAGCTAGATTTTGTAGTTGATGATTTGAATTTTGTTCCGTTTGTGCATTGACATCGTCGTAATTTGAGTGTCTATAATCGGTGTCAACCCCCCACTCGTAATAATCTCTTCTAACTTCGACGTAATCGTAAGCGAATTCACCAATTTGATTTTCATCTAAACCTCTTGCTTCAGCATCTTCACTAACTCTTAGTTTTAACCATGGGATATTGTCTAAGATGAAACAAATAATTGCAGATACAACTACGGAATAACCTATGACTGCGGCGATGTAAGCAATTTGTTTATACATTTGCTTATAATTATGAGTAAGCCATCCACCTTTATGTCTTGTTGAGCCATCCATTCCAATGACCCAATCTGCGGATAAGATAGCATTGAAAAGTAAGCCGATGACACCGGCGATTCCATGTTCTGCCAATATATCCATTGCATCATCTACTTTGAAATAATATTTGATCTTCGTTGCATAATTACAAACAAACCCGGTGACGATGCCTTGTACGAGGGATGCATATAGGGTGATACAACCACTTGATGGAGTTGCAGCTACTAACCCACAGATTATACCGGAACAAAGACCCACGGTAGACCATTTTTTCTCCGATCTATAATCTAAGAGACACCAGGTCATCCCACTTGAAACAGCACTTAGATTAGTATTGGCGAAAGCGTAGGCAGCTCTTAGATCTGGAGTCAGGGCGGAACCTGCATTGAACATTAACCAACCGAAATAAAGTATACCAGTTCCCAGAGTGACCATTGATACATTATGTGGTCTAAAATTGATTAATAAATTTTCTCTTCTTCTACCAAGAAAATATGAATAAACAAAACCGCCCATTGCGCTGACAATTTCTAAGAAACCGCCCGCCCAATCTAGAACACCCCATTGATAAGCCCAACCTCCTGGAGACCAAATCCAATAACAGATTGGACAGTATACTAACGTAGCGAAAAGGAATATAAAGATCATATGAGGGAATAGAGTGCCTCTTTCAGCGGTTGCGCCCGATACAATACTTAAAGTAACGCACATGAACATCATTTGAAAGAAAGCGTATGCAATTTCAGGGTATGTTGAAGAGTCATTTGATTTACCGTAGACGTTTCTGAAACCGAAAGAATTTAAATCTCCAATGAATTTATTATTTGTTGCGGTCTTTGACAGAGCCAATGAATAACCCCAAAAATACCATTGTAGCATTCCTACTAGAGTTGACATTAGCACTACCCATATCAAAGATAACGCACTTTTACGTCTTGCTAGACCAGAATATAGTAAAGCGAGACCGATGACCATAAAATAGACCATACTTGCCGAGAGAATGATGAATCCTACGGTTGCTCCATCGTACGTTTCATTCCATAGGTAACCATCTTCTATACTACTCATAATTAATTATAAGATGTAGTATTTCATTTATTGAAAGATGGATGGTAATAAGGATTGGGTAATATGGGGTTAATGACTAAGAAACAAGAAAATCCAAGATCAAGTAGCTATTATTGATATATATATATATATATATGAATCACCTTTCCAGAGAGATAAGCCTTGAAGGAAATAAATAGTGGTATAAACAGGATGAATTAAACGCTGCGCAAAATATCGCAATTCTGGACTTTTGGAATGTGTACTCCATTTTACGAAAGAAGGCTCGAGGGATTGTCTGTTTCTCTCCTTCTACTGCTTCTCTTTATGCTGTGGTCCTTCCATAAGATAAGAAGAAGAAAAATTGTTAATCTCTGCGAATTGGCCAAACAGAGAAGAATTTGTTTTCGAAAATATTGATAAGATAAGCAAATAAAAGATAAGTGAAAAAAGGAAGAAGGCTCTTTTTTTTTTTCTTTTTTGCTCATTGTAGATTATTCCGGGTAACCTAAAGTGACAGTAAACGGTAGTTATCCACCGGGACTTCTCCGGCTGTTTCTCAGGGTTCTCTCATGAAAAGCAAGTCCGTTACCGGAGAAAGCACAAGTGACCACTGGGATTCTAAGAAGATCCACAATGGCATGTTGTAAATGAGAGTACTCTAATGGGGGGGGGTAATAGACATCTCTTTTTTACTTGAATGGTTCCCCCACTAATCTTGGTGATATATATATATATGTATATACATATATATATATATATTCACCATACTATGATGGCACGTGCTTCTTTTATATGTAGGCTGTCAAAAAAGTGCCGTGCTGCCCGAAAAGAGTCTCATTGAAAAAACGGTAAATATTTACATACAGAAAATTTATTAATATCCTACTTCCGGAAATACTCTTCGACAAATCTTCTTTTGGAGTCAATGTTTAAAGATTTTGACACCAATTTAAAACTGTCTTCGCCGTTCAACTGGACTCTTATTGTATCAAGACTAACGCCATCTCTATCCAATATAACCACTTTATGAACGTTACATTTGACACTAATCTTCTTCGTAAATAAATTTTTGATCAAACTCCATAGAGACACTCTCAATGGCGTCGTCAATGACTGATTAACTTTGATTCTAATACTAGAAACCTTGACTGGTTTCATCTCATCATCGCCATAGATAACTTCGTTTAAGTTTGCACTCGTTACCACAAATGGTAAGACACTCTTACCATTCGATGTGGTCCCCTCAGGGAACATAAACCATATGTATTTGTCTAATTCTTTTTCAATATTCGAAATTTCATTACCGTATCTTTCAACGTCTAATGAACCATTCTTAGTAAATTTAACAAGTCCTATCAAACCCAATTGGAAAAACTTACCGTTTTCATTAGGTACCAAAATTCTAAAATTTTGCCCACCACAAATCATTTTCAAAATCATAGCATCAATAATTGATGTAAAATTTACCATGTATATCACACCTTTACTTAAAATGTTACCCTTCTGTTCATTCTGTCTCTTCAATTTTCTCCCATCTACCATCAAATCAATCTTACATCCACTTCCAAACAGAACACTCAGTATTATTTCCCACATGTATATGGAATCTACAACAAGATTACCTAACACCAAGGGTAATAACAACACACTCTTAATTATCCCATACACTATGAACACATAATCCATCATTATGCTCCCACCTTTCGGACTACGTGGTGGCAAAAATGGTCCAATTCCAGTCCCCTTGTCTCTCCAATTAGTAAACTTCTCCATGTGTCTACTGCTGTCTACGTTTCTTACCAAAAATCACTTCCATCCATACTCTTATCACCACCACCCGCCTGCTTATTTCAAGCACTACCAAATTTTTTTTCCAGCATCTATAATCCGGGTAATAAGCACGTGACCACGCATTCTTCTTTTATCGTTTCCCCACGTTGCTTTTCGAGCTGACCGTTTCTTTCTTTATAGTGGTCGGATCAAAAATTTCACTAAAGCTACTGCCGTTTTTTATATATATATATATATATATATATATAAATGGTGAAAAGTTAGTCAGTTACCATTGGATGTATTCATAAACAAACTGTCGCGATAGTAGCATCGAATCACAATGGTATTCACTGATGTGTACAAACGAGGAGATGACTTTCTAGCTGAGTACCCTAGAAGAAGTCCGTTTTGGCGATTTTTATCATTCAGCACTAATATATTGGTACTTTGTGTATCTAAAATGATATTAAAAACGTTTTATAACGTCAAGTTGAACGATTTTGATCATTTAGAAAATGCTATGAAGAGAGCGAAAGATGAAAATAGAGGAATCATCACTATAATGAATCACATGTCAACGTTAGACGACCCTTTACTATGGGCTTGTTTCCCCATGAAAACTTACTCAAATTTATCAAACATGAGATGGTGTCTCGGTGCAAATAATATTTGTTTTGCTAATAAAGCATTGTCAACTTTTTTCTCCCTGGGTCAGGTACTCTCCACTGAACGGTTTGGTGTCGGACCATTTCAAGGTTCAATCGATGCTGCAATTAGATTATTATCTCCCGATGATACCATCTCCAAATTGTTTCAAGATGAAAATTATAATCCCCCGATAATACGTAACAAACCATCATGGGTTCATATCTATCCTGAAGGCTTCGTCCTACAATTACATCCACCCTATGCAAATTCAATGAGATATTTCAAATGGGGCATGACAAGAATGATTCTTGAACCAACTAAACCACCAATTGTCGTACCAATTTTCACCACAGGATTCGAAAAATTAGCTCCAGAAGATAAGGAAGATCAGTCTCTTTTAAAAAATCTTTATAATGCAATCGGTACAGAAATCAATATTACCGTTGGTAAACCAATAGATGATGAAGTTATAGACTCTTATAGAAGTAAATGGATGGATTTAATAATTGCAACTCATGCAGAACAAGAAACTGACTTAACTGACGAACTGAAAAATGGTACCGAGGCTAAGCTGTTAAGAAGTCGATTGGCTTCTGAATTGAGATTGCATGTCGCAAATATCCGTCATCATAAAAGATTTTTACCCATGGAAGACCTCAGGTTCGGTAGACCCGAGTGGTGGAAAATTTTTACAAAGACTGAAGGCAGCTCTGATCCTGACGTTGAATTCATTGGAGAAAATTGGGCCATTAGAAGGCTACAAAAATTTTTAAATGAAAATCAACTCAAGATTAATAATAGTGATGATGACGATATTGTTAATAGCGATGGTACGACTGAAAGTGACGGTAGTACCTACGTAACTGACTCTGACGATAAAAAGAATAATTAAAAATATTTAAAATGCACAAAATTTAAAAATTGTATATATACGCATGTAACCAAAGACCTATTTTTTTGAAGCCTCTCTTGATTCTTGAACATCAGGTTTTCATCATCTTTGTAGAATTTACCTTTGATGCAAATCTTAAGGAGTTAATAGTTTCGTTCACATGATTCAGGCTTGCCGAAATATTAACAAACATTAACGTTTTGGAATTACCACTTAATGAGTATTTCAAAAGATGTGTTAATTTGGAGTTTCTGAAGGGAATATGTCTTTCTTTATGTTCAGAAGAGTTCAATGCATGAATAACGTCACCTAGACAACTTAATGATTTATTTATATGTTGTGTTTCTCTTAATCTTTCCCCAGAAACTTGTGAAGAATTAATTCTTTCAGAGCCTGCCAAGTCAACTAAATTCAAAATACCATATGAATCTTCATTCGTCTTGGAGTTTTTCCCATGTAAATGGATGATAAATATACTATGAGAACGTGACGAATGTTCATTCGATTTGGTAGACGCTGTACTTCTTAATTTGGTTGCTCTATGCAGGACTTTTTCAACAGTTTCTTCGCGGTCCAATGTTACTGTCATAACGTTAGTAATTGATGTTGTTTGTGACTCGTCATCGTGTCTTATGTCGTGCTTTTGAGAAGTTTGTTTCTCACGTAAAAGATCAATAATATTTTCATTATAAATTTCCACGAATTGGCAATTAATTTGATATTCCCATCCACGCTCTTTTAAATTATCAATCCAGGTAAAAATATGCCTTACTGTAGATGGAATTATCCCATCACTTGGATTTAACATGGTAAATGTTTTACCGGAGCCAGTTTGACCATACGCAAAGATGCAAACGTTGTAACCATCCAGTGCACTTTGTACCAATTGACCGACTTCTTTGAAGATTTCACTGTTACTTTCAAATTGATCGAATATTTTGTCAAATTTATATTTGTTGGTATTATTATTTTTAGTGATTTCCATTGTTTGAGTACCATGATCATTGTCAAGTGAATAGACTTTGATATGGCTTGTATTAGGATCCTCGATAGATTTTAGGGGCGGTCTCAATCTGCAGTAGACTCTTATATTGCCTCTTAATTCTTGTAATTTATTATGCAATTGACGTCTCACCGTTTCTTCGTGTGTTAAACATTCATTTATCTTGATTAACTCAGCGTTTGAAGTCTTAATGAATTCTACTAGTTCAGCTTTTTCAGCCTCAATATTTCTAATCTTTTCATTCGTTTCGATTGTCTTAGTCTTTAATGTTTCACTTTCCCTTTTTTTGTCAATCAACGTTGCATTCAATGTAGTTATTTCGTTCTCAAGGTTATTGACGGTATTATTTAATTTTTCGATCCTGGGTGTTAAATCGTTACCAAGTTTCAATTTGAAATCATTAATCTCGTTAGAATATCTTTCATTTTTCTCTATATTTTGTTTCCATTCATTTTGGTAGTCTATTAACCAAGTTTCTTTTAATTTGTCGTATTTGATCTTCAAATCATTCAATAAATCATTCAAGATGGCATCATTAGAGTCGATTCTCCTCTCTAATTTAATTACTTCCTTTTGCAGATTGTCCCGTTCATCTTGAAATTTTTTCTCCTTCTGATGCTTCAATTGGTTTATCTTTATAAGATATTCGTTTTGTAATTTATTAATCTCACCTTGATTCTTAATTTTTAATTGTTCCATATGCAATTCATGGCCTTTCTTTAATTGTTTGATCTTTTCATCATTTTTATCGTTTAAAACCTCAATTTCTTTCTTCTTTGTTGATAACTGGTTCTGTTTATTTTGCTTCTCCAAATATAATTTATCCCATTTCAGTTTCTTTTCTTTATATGTAGAATTCAACATTTCATATTGGTCTTTCAGTGTATCCAATTTGGATTTCTTAACGTACAATTCCTCTTGCAACGAGTTTAACTCACGAATTTGCTGTTTGTAAAAAGAAGTCAAGTTAGAGCCAGTGGAGGACTTCACATTCGTGTTCGCATTAGAAAATGGTATTCTCGACAACTTGCCATCTAGCGACAGTCTTGATCCGACGGTACCATTGCTATTATTATTATTATTATTATTATTAGATGCTCTTGAAGATGGAGAAGTTGTAAAGCGTCTCTTGGAACCGTTTATCGATGAACACAAATTGACACTTCCCTGTCTCGAGGACTTATTCGGAGTTGTAGGCAGCTCAGACATCTAACTATATCACGATTCTTTTTGGGAAAAGAATATCACAAAGTGGAAAATAAACAGTGACAGAACGGTAATTTTTATATATACAAACACTCAGTTACCCCTTGAAACACTCGTACTCTTCATCCATGTTTACAAACTGTTTCAAAGTTTAAATACGTGGATTCTTAAATTTACGCGATGTTTATTTTTTTTTTTTGATTCATACCGGGTAACGCGATGAGCCGTGTAAATTGATACCAAAATCTAAAATTTTTCTCTTGGTGGAAAAAATTGATAAATTTTGAGATGGCCAATTTCAAATCGAATAAGTTAGACTTGGTGGATTGTTGTTAGTGGAAGTAGCGTGTGGACCCAAAATGAGTGTGAAAGGCAGAGTGAGTGTTACTCAGAGAAAGAGAATGAGAGACAATGTCGTTGAAAAGAGAGAGGAGGAAGATGTTGCCAGTATAAGTTCTGATGAAGCTGTTTCAAATGAAGAAGAAGTGGAATCTGCAGAAGACGAAGCTGATACTGCTGATGAAGAGAGTGACGATAATTTTCCTAGAAAGAAGAAATCAAAGATGAGTAAACATGACGACGGTTCTGCTGATTTCTCCAGTGCAGTCAATGCTATTCTTTCATCACATTTAAAGGCTTACAATAGGAAAGATCCTATTATGGCAAGAAATAAGAAAGTGATAAAGGCCAGTGAAAATGACAAGTTGGAAGCGCAAGCAAAGAAGGCACTACAGGCTGAAAAGAAGAAGCGTTTAAATAAAGCAAGAAAAGTTGATATTATCCCTACAGTATCGGATGAAACCAATTCTGGGGAACAAATTAGAGAAATCTTAGAGAAGGAAGCCAAATTGAGAAAAATCGCGCAGAAGGGTGTAGTAAAATTGTTCAATGCCATACTGTCAACTCAAGTTAAGACTGAAAAGGAAGTCAATGAGAACTTCCATGATATCAAGAATCAAAATGATAGAAAACAATTAGTCACTGAAGTTTCCAAAGAAAAGTTCTTAGATTTGGTGAAAGCTGCTGCTGAAGATGAATGAGCACATTTTCAGAGGCCAATGAAACAAATATAGCATGGATTATAAAAAATCATATTCAATTAGTGTACATATTTATGTAAATTTAAAATTATAATTGCATTTTAGCATTACAAGTTAAGAATCATTTTCACTTCATTGGTTCCTAGGACGAAATTTGTGGTTGTTAGCTTCCAAAAGATCATGGAATATATGAATGAACAAAAAATTCATTATAAATACAATTTTGGTAAACTTCCTGGGGCAAATATATCAACATTTGGTTCATAAAACAAGTGAAATTGCCCAGTACTGGATGCTAATATATCGGATTGTAGTACGTAGTAGTTTAGTGTACAATTATTCAAATACACTAATTTTGTGAACATTTTATGAAATTATGTGCTCTGTTACAAGTCAGTACAACTGGTGAACTGGAAAAATTCGCAAAATAATGTCAACATCAATTAATATGATCTCATTTGCTACTGTATTCAGAGAGTTCATTAATACATATTTATGTTTTGTTCTGTTGAAATAAGAATGTAATTTGTCGCACCCGTCAAGAAACGAGACGAAAAACAAATATAACCTCCAGATTGTTCAAAATTAGTTAAGTTTCAGGCCCTACACCCTACACAACTTTAAGAAAGCCAACTGTCATTGACTTCGAAATATCACCTGTATATGACCATTTCAAAAGATAACTACGGCTTTAGGACCGCAGCTGCTAAGAAAAAAAACTAAGCATAAAATGGTGACCATATATTCTTCCAATAATGTCTGTGGTCCCTGCCCCCCCCCTGACTGTATAAATTAATTAATCCAATATGTTCTTGTCCATGGATACACTTCCTACGGCCAATGCCCCATCTGACAAACAATATTTTTTGCTTTCAGCAACGCTTCCAAGTTCATCAAAGCTCCAACCAACGCCTTTCCAAACAACAACAACAACAACAACAAGAACTTCAATTGTACAATTTCCAGCTGGCCACATGTAAAATCCCTCTGAATTTGTCGGCTCTATTAATTACTGTCACTTTAATATTCTGATGTAATGATCGTCTGACATCGTCCGACATTTCTGAATATGAAAAAAAAAATTTTTGATAAATAGAAGCATTTGATGCGAAGAGATCTCAGGGCATCTACCCATCTCACTAGAATTGTAAAGTACTTCCTTCGAGGATAATGGCGGTATACGATACTGAGCTAGCAACTAGCTACAAGGATGAGGGGAATAAGTTTCTAAAGCAACAGGATTTTCAGAGAGCTAATGAATTATACACTAAAGCAATCGAAACAGATCCAACCCAGTCCATTTTCTATTCAAACAGAGCTTTGGCTAATTTGAAATTAGATAATTTTATGAATGCATTAAATGACTGTACAAATGCTATAGAATTAAATTCCAGTAATTTGAAGGCGTACCACAGACGTGGACTGGCAAACATTGGTCTCCTAAATTTTAAAAGCGCTAGAAATGATTTCAACATTGTCCTCAAATATAAACCGAATGATATCATTGCAAAAAATGGGTTTGATACTTGTGAAAAAGTTATTAGAGAAGAACGTTTCAAGAAAGCTATTGGCGGAAGTGATGAAAAAACCGGTGGAGCCACTATTTGTCAAAGCACCAGCTTAAGTTCATTCGACGCAAATGCTGACTTATCCAAGTACGCTGGACCTGAATTGGAATTCAAACAATTGACAAACGAGAAGGGTGAAAATTCTGGGATCGAAGTTATAAATATGTCACAATCCTTCATTTCATCTCTCGTCAATGATGTCTTTTTAAAAGGCAAGAATTTGCCAAAAAAGTATGCTGCTGCTATTATTTCGCATTGTGAAAGATTGTTTCGTAATGAGCCAACATTGGTAGAAATATCAAATGTTACAAATCCTAATACTAAAATATCCGTTTGTGGGGACACCCATGGTCAGTTTTATGACGTTTTGAATATCTTTAAAAGATTCGGTAAAGTTAGCGAGAATCATACCTACTTATTTAATGGTGATTTTGTTGATCGTGGTTCGTGGTCATGCGAGGTTGCTATCCTCTTTTACTGTTTGAAAATCCTATTTCCAAACAATCTTTTCATTAATAGAGGTAACCATGAAACGGATAATATGAACAAAGTATATGGATTTGAAGATGAGTGCAACTATAAATATTCCAAGCGCATATTCCAAATGTTTTCCCAATCTTTTGAAAGTTTACCATTAGCAACTTTAATTAACAACGATTATCTTGTAATGCATGGTGGGTTACCTAGTGACACCTCCTTAACAGTAGAAGACATCAAGTCTATTGATAGATTCAAACAACCCCCAAGAGATGGCTTATTCATGGAATTGTTATGGTCTGATCCACAAGCTAAAGATGGCTTTGGTCCTTCCCAAAGAGGGCTAGGTTTCGCATTTGGTTCTGATATTACTGCTCAATTTATTGAAAAAAATAATTTACGTAAAATTTTCAGATCACATGAAGTTAGAATGAATGGTTATGAATTCGAACATAACAAGAAGTTAATAACAGTTTTTAGTGCTCCAAATTACTGTGACTCACAAGGTAATTTAGGTAGTATTATCCATGTTGTCCCAAATAATGGTGAAATAAACGTGAACGATAATGATGATGAAAACTTGATAATAGAAACTTTTGATTCCGTCAGCCACCCTGATATCAAACCAATGGCTTATTCGAATGGTGGTTTCGGTTTCTAAGTAGGTCGTCTATGAACAGAAATCGAAAAAAATGGCGAAATGGCATATCAGCATTAATATGGAACCAAGAAATAGAGAAGTACAAAAACAAAATACTAATTTTTCCTGGTAGTGTTGTAATATATACAAAATGAGTAAATAAAAATATATACACGTAAAATACTAATTTTTTCTAGCCAAGGTCAGCTTTCGATACTTGCAATGTCTAACTCTGTTATTTACAATGGAAGGCTCTAAACTTCTCTCATCTGCCCTCGTAAACTCTTGTGCCAGGCATCAAAAAACTGGAAAAAAAATAAATCTCCGCGACGGGGAATTGAACCCCGATCTGGCACGCGACAAGCGCCCATTCTCACCATTAAACTATCGCGGATTTAAGAAGAAAGAGAGCACTCACGCTGGGGGTCGAACCCAGAATCTTCTGATTAGAAGTCAGACGCGTTGCCATTACGCCACGCGAGCTCAATTTCTGAAATTTTCAGAATCGGAGAACTACTTCACAACCATACGTAGCACACATAGTCACGTGCTTTACAGTCCTAGCGCCAGCGGCCGGCATTAGTGCTGGAAATGGCAACATACTGACATTTCAATGTTTTGATAGTTAGAATGACAAATTTAGAATGTTATAGAAGATATGAACAATAATTATGGTGTGATAAACACGACAATGTATTGACACGAACCATATATGGCGTGATAAACACTGTTGGAATGAGAGTTTGATGGGTCTATAATACTATAGCACATATTTGTAGACGAGAATATTATGGATTGGTAAATAACTACGAAGAATGTAACCACAACGGTTTACCATAACAAGAAGATTCGCTGCTTGTATAGATACGAAGAAGCTATACGACGTCGTACAGGTAACAAGTGAAAAATTTTCATCATGTCGTCGACGAGAATGTTGCGATTTATGAGGTACAAATAGACGTCATCTAGTATCGAGAGAACATCTTTTCCTCTCTTATTGAAGATACTTTTTATATAGAATATGATCAGGATGAATATTGGTTTTTAATATATAGTTTAATTCTGATTTCATACTTTATTTTGTTTGGTATACTATAACTCTTATTTATTACTGCAATGTCATCGATTAGCAACACCCCAAGAGAGGAAAAGACTTCTATCGGTCATTGATTTCTTCCATTCTCTAGTTACTGAGAATAATCATCTACTTCGGGGCTCATACCCAATGAGTCACGTGATTAAAAATTTCTGCAGTTCTATGAAAAATTTGCAATGTTAAAATAACACCATTTTCTCGTGTAAACATAAGACAATTGATGTGTCATTAGCTCTCAAGAAAATACTACGCAAGGAGAGCCTTACATAGTAAGGGGAATATCGAAGTAGCCCTCAAAATTTCCACTAAGACCATCGAAAATATTCCAGCACATGACAACTATTCAAATGGTTTTGCAAGACCTTTTCAATGGTTGGATATCGTCCTGCTGTGCATGATTCTCATTTATCATTTCAATGAGAGGCAGTGACATGTTACTGGTCTCATGTTCTTTTAGAATTTCAGTGATACCCGTAATTTCCTGCACGGATATATTTTCTACCTCGTCGCTGGAACCCTATGAAGAGATAGATTACCCATCTAAACTTTCATCAATGGATCGCAAATCCTCGGTGCTACCACTCGATGAGGGCACACCTTCCTATGCTGGGGTTTTCTGGTCAACTTTATGATTGTCAGCATCGTTAGAATTATTTGTTTCAGGAACAAGCTTATTGTAATTTCTGGGTACGGAATCTAATACAGTAACAATCAGGTTGTTTTACTGGCGCAGCGGGGTACTTGACAATGGCATAATTCGCAGTGTCGATCTCCCTGTACTTTGAAGGTATTGGAACGAGAGTTTGATGGGTCTATAACACTGTAGCACATATCGTTAGACGAGAATATTATGGATTGATAATAGGATCGAAGGATGTGAACACAACGGTTTACCATAACAAGAAGATTCACTGCTTGTACACACACACAAAACATGTACGACGTCGTCCAAGTAATAAGTCAAAATTTTTTCATCATGTCTTCAACGAGAGTGTCATGAATTATAAGGTTAAACTAGACAACGTCTAGTATCGAAAAGACAACTAAAGGTCAGGAGATACATACTTCGGGTATCTAAACGATTTATTACGTGGATACAGGGCAAATCTGACCAATATTTGTCCAATCTCCTTTCCATAGGCGTTAAGGTACAACTTTCTGTCATCTTCATTTTCATTATCTGAAATAGCTTCCCAAAAATTTAGTGAAGGTTTATTTGTGGGAGGTCTTTTGTATCTAGCCGCCTTAATAGCATGTACTAAATGTACTCCACGTCTCGTAGTGGGACGATGCTCTTCATCATGGCTAAATTCAATTTTTCTCTTAATCCTCCTCTTATTAGAATGAATAGCCAAAGAAGATAATGGTTTATCTTCAGCTAATATTTCAATCTTATTCGTACCACCTAAATTGGATTTAACAGGAATATCAACTAAATCATCGATAATATTGTCCGGAACAATTTGAGTAGTTTTTTTGTTATCTGAAAAACCTTCACCGGAATCTGTTGGTTCACCTACTTCGTGAATCTCCGGTTCTATATCGCTTGGCTCGTGTCCGTTTGGAAAATCTTCCACCAGATCATTTGCTTCACCCTCACCTAAATGATCTGAGTAAGGTTTATTCGGTGCTTGGTTGTCCAGAATTTCAGCGATATCCGTAATTTCCTGTACAGATATATTTTCCACACCGTCGCTGGAATCCTGTGATGGGGTTGAGTCCTCATCTGTCTGGTCATCCCCGGAAGCAAAACCCTCGGTGATACCACCCAATGAGGATACGTCTTCCCGTCCGAGACTTGTATGGTCAAGCTCATGATCGTCAGCATCTGCAAATGTATGTGATTCAGAAACAAACTCATTGTAATCACTGAGTAGGGAGTCAAACACGGTAGCGACCTGATTATTTACTGGCGCAGCAGAGTACTTGACGATGGCATAATTTGTAGTGTCGATCACCTTGTGCTTCGAAGGCACGTAGATAAGGTATCCGAAAGATTCCTTAGATGGACACAGAGCAAATCCGAGGTCACCCCTCGGCTTAAGTTTGCTATCTGTGTCATGGTTGTGAACAACAACTTCTTGACCAAATGGAAGAATAGTTTTTATATCGAGCCCTTCCAAACCAGCCTTGGCTCGTGGTGAATCATTGATACTTGAATTTATCATCGTATTTCTGATGAGAGTAGCAAATTCAACCGCGTGATACCACATATTATTGGGTAAATTTGTGGCCTTGAGTAGTGTACGGCAGTCGTTCAAGAACAACAAGTTTGTACGTTCGGCCACACCATTTGAAGCGGAGTCAGCGGCGGTATTGTAAATGGATTTAATACCTTTATCAATGAAAAAGTCATCTAATAATTCATTTCTGTATTCAGATCCACGGTCCATTTGAAAGGCTTTCACCTTAGTTGAGAACTGTGTTCTGATAAAATTCACCAGCTTGCGGAACACTAACAATATGTGTTCCGCACTTTTAGATCGTAGCGGATATACCCACCGAAAACGGGTATTCTCATCTACGAAACTAATAAAATAAGTGGGAGTAGTGGCTGATACATCGGACATTGGACCAAACAAATCAGTATGAATGTACTGAAATGGCTCAAAAAATTGTTGATATTTCAACCTTGATCCAACGGTGTGTTTGTGGCGACGCATCTTACCAGCGAGACATTCCTTGCATTGGAATTTATCAATGCCTCTCCAATCAATCTTATCGGCAGTGATATTCTGAATCATGCCTTTTTCAACCGACTTGCGAATGTCCTTGACATTTACGTGCCCAAAAAAACGATGTAAAAATTCTACAGGAATTTTTTCACTTACATTGTGAACTCTGCTTGTAGAAATTTTGCCTTTACTCTTCTTCTGCGTGCTGCCAAGAGGAAGCAGCAGGTGATTTATATGAATGCACATATACGGGCCAATCATTTCTAATGGAGCTAAGACCTCATCTGATTTGTTGATGAGACGGCTTCTCCTGGTGTCAATGATCACACCCGCTTTTATTAAAGCATTCCAGCTGACCAGGTTGTAAGTTGCGGCTTTAGAGGCAAGCACTCGAATAGAATGTGATTGCTTGTTAAGCCACTTGAAGGCCATAGTACCGGAAGCTTCAACAGGTAGTTCCTCGTTCCCAGCGCCGAATAATTTGTCAATCGGATTCATGTTTTTACAAAATATATATTTTGGATCCTTTACGACTGACACTTCTTCCCCGGAATCGAGAATTACATAATCATCTAGAGATGGCTCTAGCTCTGAATTATGCCGGAGACACTGTGCATCATCAGGAGTCTTCGTTTGAATATGGTGAACCCTCTTTTTCGATGTGGTAGAGGTCTTACTAGTTGACTTACCGGCCGTTTTACTAGAAGCCTTACTCGATGTTTCAGAGAATTCTTTCAAAGCTTTGATGTCAGGACACCTTTTGGTAGTATGTCCTGCCTTGTCACAATACCCACAGTTCACGCTTTGTGATGAAGTGGTTGGAGTAGGTTTGTTGATGACCTCTGTAGCTAGGTAATTAATCCTAACTAAAACATCATCCAGTGAAACTTTCCCCATGCGAGAATGATAGAAATCATTTACATTTTTGAACTGATTTTTCAAGTTGTCAACGATTCGTTTGGTGATAATCCACTCTGGGATAATAATATCATATTCAGCAGCCTTTTTCACCAAGCTTTGAAGTTTTCTTTTGAAAACAAAAACGTCCATTTTTCCATCATAAGAGATATTCATCAATTCATCATGAATATCTTGTCCCGATGCACTCTTCTCTGCCTTACTGAGGGCACTCATAATCGCGTCGGATAGTTCCAAGTGGTGGACATATAACAAGTCTTTGAACCACTTGGCATAATGTTTAGCAGGTACAAAATAATTGAAAGTTTGTTCTATGTACGCTCTTTCATGGTCCAATACCTCAGTGGTATAACCACTTTTGTCTGGGATAGCATGACCTAAATTTCGTTCTTTCAGGAAGCGACAAAATTTTTTCAACCATGTGTCAAACTCATCAGTGGTTGTGACCATGGTAAGATTTACCGCATTTGCACTGTAACTGCTATGATTTGCAAATGAGGTTTCTGTAGCGGTTCCCGCATTTGACGGCGGGATGGAGGTGGAATGAAAACTTGTTTCAGACCCTGCATCAGGTGCCAACTCGGTATCTGATGTTTGATTTGAAGGACTCTCTTTAGCTCCCACTGGCACTTGTTTGCCTGGAATCTGGAAACCATATTGGTATTGTGCCCACCTTGGATCAACTTGCAGAAATTGATTTCCAAAAGCAAACGGGGCGCCATATGATGGCATATCCGGATGAGGATTACAATACATCTGATATCCTGGAATAGGCATCATAAGTGGTTGCATGAATGGCATATTTGAGTCCATCTGAAAATATGGATACTCCATTTGGGGCATTTTCGAAATATGCTCCTTCTTTCCCTTAGAAATGTCCTCGATATTAGCCTCGAAGGGAGCTTGTTTAGAGCTCTTCGTTTCATTAAAAATGAAAGAATCATCCGCGGCGCTACCATGACCGATAGAAGTCTTTTCCTCTCTTGGAGTGTTGCTAATCGATGACATTGTATTAATAAATAAGATCTAAGTGCTGGAAATGACATTGTATTCACATTTCAATATTTTGCTAAGATCCTGCTGGAAATGGCAATATACTGCCATTTCAATGTTTTGATAGTTAGAATGACAAATTTAGAATGTTGGAGAAGATATGAACAATAATTATGGTGTGATAAACACGATCATGTGTTGTCACAAACCATATATGGCGTGATAAACACGAATACTTATTATCATGCAATAATTATCGTACGATAATTATGACAACGTATTGACTCATAAATCCAGAACATGATAATTGGCATAAATCAAAATGTGTTGGAAAAGGTATAAATACTCAGGTGAACACTGAAGTTTATCAAAGTTTGTATCACTTTATATTATTTTATATTAACGAAAATAATATAAAGGGATCATCCTCTGATCTTCCTTCACGTCATGGTAGCGCTTTGCAAGACCCGGTCAAACCAGTTGACTCAGGGAGTATGCCAACGACTCCGGTCGAGAGCATCAGGCACTCAGTCGCAAACAATTCTGGAGACATCAGACAGCCAAGTAATCCTCCATACACCACTGGAGACCCATTCGTCAGGACTACTCTTCACGGCTCTCCTATGTATGTCAATCCCACAATGTTTGCTAATCAGTTTCAACAATATGATATGAATTTTCAACCTTACCCCCAAGGATTTGTCTATCCTCCTCACCATATAAACGTTCAACATGGTGTAGCCTCATCGTCATCCGATCATACTCTACACGACATCATAAGCAACAACGGCATCGATCGCCCATCACATGCTAACTCGAACCACGGCACTATGTTATATAAACTTGCCGACGCCTCTGAATTTCAGGACTGGATCAAAGTCTTTTCTGCCTTTATTAAGGAACACGGCATGGAACATGTCCTCCCAGACGCACAAGGTGACCCTACTACGGAACCCACAGAGTCAGAAGAGAGATTTCTCACTCAAGTGTTTCAATACTTTGTTCCAACTACGACTTACCCACAATGGTTCAAAACGGAGTTACGTAATAATCTTACCTCAACGTACGATGTCATTGAAATTGCACTATCCAAATATGATGTATATATGCGCGACTATGAGATTGCGAAGAAACTCAACAATATCCATTACGACGGTAAAGAAAATCCAAAATTATTCAAGAAACGTGTAGCGAAATTACGTAAAATAGGTGAAAAAATCGGCATCACTACCACTGATCGTGCTATATGTGACCAATTGATCACTACTTTACCCACTGCTTACAAGCCAATTGTAGACGATTACCGTATCCATTATCGATCTACAACTTTAAACGATATTCTCAATAGTATTCAACAATTCAAAATATCGCGACCGGATACATCCTCTTACTCTCCCAAAAACACTAGACAACAGATTTCTACTAGTGCTCCTACTAAAAATGTTCCTTCCAAGACACAAACAACCGGCAATACAACTAAGGCCAACAACCCTACTAACAGTAACACTAAAGCACCTAGGCGTCGCAATGTGAACTACATCACTCATGATGAGCCCATTGAACAACTTGAAGTGCTTAGGCAACGAGGATCAAATCCATCCTGAAGAGTTATTGATAATTGACTCTGGCGCGGAAATTTCTGTCGTTCAATCCAGTTCTATGTTAAATAACACATTCAACCCAACCCGTGACATTTTATATGATGCGGGCTCCAAGGAATTAACCGTTGAATCTGGTGGCTACTTATGTCTTTCTTTTGATACTGCTTCATATCGTATCAAAGCTCTCGCTTCACCTGAGATCTCTTGTAACATTCTATCGCTTCACGCACTAGAACGAGCAAGCATCTCAGTGGATCTGATTAATCGTGTACTCATTGACAAGAAGGGTAACATCCTAACCAAACTAATAGACTACGGACGTTATGTCTGCATTCCGCTATCAGTCATTTGCACGACTCAGGTGGTTAATAATGTTCGAACAAAATTCGCTATGAATTTCTTTCACAAGCTCTTCGGTCACATCAATATACGCGATATCAAAAAACTATCAATAAGGATCTGACGTGAAGGAAGATCAGAGGATGATCCCTTTATATTATTTTCGTTAATGTAAAATAATATAAAGTGATACAAACTTTGATAAACTTCAGTGTTCACCTGAGTATTTATACCTTTTCCAATACATTTTGAATTATGCCAATTATCATGTTATAGATTTATGAGTCAATACATTATCGTGTTTATCACACCATAAATATTTCGTGTCAACAAATGATCGTGTTTATCACACCATAAATATTTCATGTCAACAAACAATCGTGTTTATCACACCATAATTATTTCGTGTCAACAAACAATCGTGTTTATCACACCATAATTATTGTTCATATCTTCTATAACATTCTAAATTAGTCATGCTAACTATCAAAACATTGAAATGTCGGTATATTGCCATTTCCAGCACAAGCATCATTGGGCGAAAAGCAGGTTCAAGAACCACTTTTTGATTGAACCAGACATTGCACTAAAATTTCGGTAAGTAAATTTCTGGTCTCTTGGCCCAGTTGGTTAAGGCACCGTGCTAATAACGCGGGGATCAGCGGTTCGATCCCGCTAGAGACCACTTTTTTGTAACTTTTATCTCATGACAGCGAACTCAGTGTAGCTAACATAGAATATGGTAGAGACTGGTTCAGTTGTAAAGACGTCAAAGTGTTACCGGTGTATACTTCTTTATTTTTTGAAGTAAATGATTAAGACATTTATCATAGTTAGACGTCTTATCTTTGATAGATACTGATATATAGACTGTAATAAGAGTTCTATTTCAATAATACAACATAGGTGAGATTTAATAAATGACTACTATGTTTCGGATATTCCTGATCATACAATAGATTCATAGAGGCGGTGCGTATGAGATACTTGTTCAATCATTTTTAATATTCAGGGAGATACTAACATAAAATTTTATAAAATTGACTGCAATGCATGTCTATCCATAGTCTATAATACATTTTTAGCTTTACATATTATATCAATCTTCATGTCAGGCCCTATATGCCTACTCACCATGCAATATTATCCAAGAAGACGGATTTATTATCCTTCCCATGTTCTCCGCTATTTATACCATTGACAAGGGCTAAATCCCACTTTTCATACTCTAAACTTGGTAGAACCTTCAACTTTCTCGTTTGTTCGGCAGTCAGTAAAGAATCATAGCTCCAATCTAAGAAATCCTCCATATTATAATTCAGTTTTCTGAATGGCTGACCAAATATTTTTGCTAAAGTTGACACGTTTGGATGGTAATGATCCATCAAAGCTTCTAATTCCCAAAGTGATGAGTTGATTGCATTTGTGATTTCAGGGTTTTCTTCGTCCATATTAAATGGGTCGGTATATTCCTGTTTTAGTTTGGTCAGTTCCTGAGAATCTGTCCTGAATGGATCATTAATGAATTTGGGGTTATGTATCATAATCATACAATTTGGATGCTTCTTCAATAAGTTGTAAATAAATGGAATGATACTCACTATGGCACCAGGTGGCGCTGTTAACGATAGTCGTGCTAGTTTCTTTATGAAGGAGGCGACCAAATTGATAGAAAGATGGGTAGATGAAAGAAAGAGATCCATTAATCTAAAAAATCTTGCTCTGTATTTCACATGCATCAAATCATTATTGATTAATTTGTACAATTTTAGGAAGAAATTTGGATACTCTAAGTTGAATTTTCTCATCAATTCGAAAAGACCATTTAATGCTAGAAGTGGAATGACCTCACTATTTTCAATTGATTGCAAATCATAAGAATCAGTAAGGAAATCCATTAATTTAGTAGGAGTATGAAAATGTGGTATGATTCTTTTATGAAGGACTAATAGAATAGTCTTGTACTGTGATATAGAGAGATCACCGTTCAAGACAGCTAGCCAATTTTTTTCCATAGTTGACTTGAATTTAGAGATATTTTCAATAGCTTGAGGAGGATTTGCAACAAATACTTCGAAATCAGCGGTATCCAAAGAACAATGTGTGTCATGATTCGCTATGGTGAGCCATTTCGAGATACTCTTTTGAGACTTGTAATAATCATTTTCTGACAACAGTTCCCCTAACTCTAATTGAAAATAGTACTGAATGTCAGCATAAGCTTTATAATATTTTTTCAAAAATTCTACTAGAATGTAATTATTTGACTCACCATTATTATTAATGGAATTTGGCACATCAGAATTCCATAGAGCCACGATCAATTTTCTTAAAGTCTTATTTGGAAAAAAAGGTGCATCCTTCTGGGATGCAAAATATGTCGATTCTAATTCTAACAGTTGCAAATATAAATCCTGGGCATCTAAACTCAAGGATGTTTCTATGGTTAACTCGGAAATTATATAAGCTAGTTTTGTCTTAAAATTTTCGTAAATCTTCTTACACCATTGATTAAATTTTAATATTTCCGGACTTGGTGATTTCTGATTCGTTAGATCACCACGATCAAACAACTTTTTGAAAATTTGGAACAATGATACAATCAAAAATCTGAATTTGGCTTCGTAAGTATCGTCTTCTTGAAACCTACTTTGATTTTCAATTGAAATTTCATTCAATACATTCATCAACGTGATAATCGAATTATAATGCGTCTTTTCACCGGAAGTAGTTATCTTCTTGGCGGCAGTTTTTATTTCTTCCATTGATAAACTCATCTCGAACCCAGTGATGCTAGCCTGAGTGCTTCTATGAATCGCTGTCACTTTGGGATTAATTAACCATCTCATCAAGCAAATCCAAAAATTTTTCATCTCATCGACAAAGAAAAAAAAAACTGAAAAATTCAGAAAAACAAAAGGATACCCGGACATATGTAATCAAGTTGCCTCATTCGGTAATATATCCTATTTAGGCACTAATAGCTCCAAAAAGGAAATCTTGATTTTTTTCGTTTTCCAAGTATTAAGCTAAAAACTATCAGGGCAGAGTTGCTTTTAGGTTATTGATAGTGACAACAGTTGAGCATAGACATTCAGATAAGTACTAATACTGTCATGTCACAAGGAGAAGGAGAATCTGCTGTAGATATTACTGAAACAGTAAGCATGAAAGAGGAAAATGCACCTCCTGTGGTAGGGAAGGATGTAGGAACAAGCGATGCAGATGCTCTCATTCCAGAAGAGATAGAAGAAGAAGAGGAGCAGGAGGAGGAGGAGGAAGGTGAGACTAGATGTGTCTGCGGTGAAATTGACCCACCTGATGAGTCTGGGCTGTATATTCAATGTGAATCTTGTAGCGTATGGCAGCATGGATTTTGCGTTGGTATAGTTGGTGGTAGTAAAGATGCTCCCGATAAATATTGGTGTGAATTATGCAAGCCGACGTTACATCATCTATATTTGAATGATCTAGGAGAGAAAAGATCTATTTACAAACCAGTACAGGAAAAGAAGAGACAGAATAGACGGACTGCAAGAAGTGGGAAGAATGGTGGTGGTAGCGTTGGAGGTGAAAGTAGCAGTGAAAGTAATGGCAGTGGCAGCAGCAGCAGCAGCACTGGTAGCAGTAAAGATACCAATAATATCACCAATGTAGTCAAGGGAGAAGAAGAAGAAAAACGTTTACAAGATAGGAAAAGAGCAACTTTTTTGGCAAGGGAGGAGAAACAGTATCAAAGAATGTTAGAAAAGGCAATTAAGGAAAGTAGAAGGACGTCTAAACAAGAGGATTTCCCACTCACTGAGGACGCAGAAGCCGATTCTCCTGATACATTGACAGACCCTGTGCACGAGTTACTTGATTCTGAAAAACGTGAAGTTAACGAAAATACCAACCACGAAGACATGGAAGACATTAACGAGGAGGAGGACGAAGTAGAAGAAGATCAAGATCAAAAATCTTCCATTAATGAAACTTCAACCAACGCCTCTTCTGACAATTTAGCCTCGGCAAAGAAACCTTCTCCTAATGCTAAAATTACTAAGCCGGCAAGAAGATCGAACAGATCGCACGCCGGCATTTTAGATAGTAGAGCAAGTAGTAGGAGCAGGAGGGGTACAAGGAAAATGGACAATAAAAATAGTTCCATTGCTGACAACGAAATTGATGTAAATAAACCTGTTAAGCCAAGAATTCCTTCTGAGAGGACATCTATAAATGAAATGAAGAGAAGAACAAAAGCCATTTTGGAGTTCATATCTAGAACTCAGTTGGAAATTAATGACGATATTCAAAACAAAAATAAACTGACTAAATTTGTAGAAAATGATGATTTTTTGAAGAAGCTCGATGTCATATATATCAACTACAGCGAGCATTTAGTACTAATGGATGAAATCACACAAAAATTAATTAGTTGGGAAGACAAATATTCAAATTTTATATGATATATATAAATCATGTTACATATCTTTCAATCTCAAATAAATATGTTTTATCGAAGAGAATTTAAAAAATTTTCAGTTGTTAAAATGGATGTGCCCCCAATAACTATCCTAATCTTATCATCTTTCATTGTCGAATTAAAATCGTTAACTAATCTCAATTCTTCAAGCGTAATCCCTCCGATAATAAAAATTATAACATCTTGTATTTGAGCAGTTGCCTGTTTGTTTAAAAATGGAAATTCTTCAGTTGACAGTTTATTATTTGATAGATCAGTCAATATGTTTGATAACTTTGGAATATGTTGCATATATACGTTGTTGGATACATTCGTTTTCTTATATGCATCCATCCTTGTATTGAATTTCTTTGCCAATTCACTAAGCAAATCATCTTTATTAGAACTTGTTGAGGATTCTACTCTTGTCGATCTCTTGTCGTAAAATGATCTAATTTTATGTAAATAATTAATATCCTCAATTGGTAAAAAGTTCTTCAAAATTTCGAAAACCTCATTTATCTTTTCCACCTTGTTGTTTGCACCATGAACCTCATCATGTCTGAGTAAATAAATGCATGCAAGTTTCAATTTATAGAAGCGTTCGATAGTTACGTCATTTATCAATTTGACAAATGCTTGATAGTCTTCATTATTGTCTGGATGCATCATTAGATTTTGTTCCAATTCACTGATATCCCAAATTTTTTTTTCATTTAATTGCTTGTCCAGTTCAGTAACGATCGAAATATGCTTTGTGACGTTATTTGATAGTTTTTTGAATTCAGGTAAATGTTCAATATATTTTTTAATGTCGTCTATGGTATTGATGGCACTAGTGGATTCAGTTTTCGATTTATAAGAATTTACATAATCTTTTATTCTATCACTCAATTCACCAAAATTCAAATACATCGTTTCATTGAAAAAGGTGTCCTGTTTAGAAGATAATGTCACCTTATTTAGATTTGAATCGAATGATGATAAGTCCACAATATTTGCCTTAATTCCAATATATTCCATTATCATTGATTGGTAAGTCCAAGGCTGCAACAATGGTGTATATGGATCATAATCTCTGTCTAAAATTAGTAAAAGTGGATCAATATCACTAGGTGGGAAATCAAATAAAGCTTTATGATTTGCCTTTATTTGGGAATCTAATGATTTCACTAAAGTTAGACTTTTTTTACTATTGCTATCGTATCTTATAAGGGGAGTTTTCTTTAGAGACAATAAAACTGAAAGTAAACTGTTAGTACATTGAGAAAGTTCAGTTTCGCTCCATATGGCTTCATTTATGAAAAGATTCCTGTTTGGGATTTCGAAAGAGAATAAATATTGATTTATTGTTTGATAATCCTGGAAAATCTCCTCAACTTTCACTACAGTTTCAAAACTGTCATACTCTGCAATTCTTTCCAATTGTGATTTATTTATTATATTATTGAAGAAGATGTGATATTCATAATATTTGGGATTCTCTAATTCTTTACAAAGAAACTCGATACTTTCTTCCGTAGGTTTTATGAAAACCAAGCACTTCAAATGCCTCATTGTATCACGTTGTACATTCTCCACCGTATCTACAAGATAAATCTCATTTTGTAGTAATTTTGATTGCGTAGAAATCATCGATATTATTGATTTTGTGTACTTATCCAATAAAAGGACCTTTATCTTAGGAGAAGCATCATTATTGCTGGTGGTTCTGGACTGAGAATTGATTATCCTGTCAATGTAATAGTCACCTACCTCGTATAAATTCATCTTTGCCACTTGTCTCTATCAGGAGTTGATATTGCGCAACTGTTTTCAATATCAAGTGGTTTTTTTAATACCTACCGAGAATTCCAATATTACATATATGTAGTTCGATAATCGTCTTAAACCACCGTGATAACTCAGTTACTAACACAACTCATAAGAGGTCTCAACATCAATTGTAAGAGTTGGCTGGTCACTATTGGAGGACTGAATGGCATCAAGAGCCCTTCTACTTGTCGTCAATCTCTTGATATACATCTTTTTTTTCTTAGGTTGCTTAATATCTTATATAACTCAGCATATATCAACGTAATACTGGCAGATCCTTGTGTTTTGGGTATTAGGTGTCAATTGATTGGCTTGGTTGGATAATTAGTGGTTGACATGTCCAACCTTTTATTGAGCGTCGATATTTTTCATATGTGAAATTTTAACTTCAACTGATAACACTAGAATGTACTATACTGCTGGAAGTTGAGAAACATCTACAGGAAGAATGGTGCAAAGAGGAAGATCTATGGACACTTCTACGGCCACAAGTATCCCACCAAGACGCCAGTTTACAACAAGTTCTCGTACTAAGAGTACTGCAAGTTTCAAAGGATTGCGAAAAGTATTGACCCATGAAAGTTCGACTCTTATGGATTCTCACAGGGCAAAATCAATGGATACTCTCGTAATGAGGAAACTGAACATGAGTGGGTTGAACATGACTTCTCTGGCCAAGGTGAAATCTAATCCTAATACCACTCATAGCATTCTCAGTCCAAAATTGAAGCCTCGAAGAACAAAGAGTACGCATTCTGTGGTCAGTTTGAGAGATAGTAATGATCATGGTGACCTTTACAAGTCTGACAGCTCGACTGATGAAGAGGTGGAATATTTCACGGAGGATGAAGATATTCAAAAGGAGGAACCAGAACAAAAAGGTGAAGGGAAGCAAGTTGCAAGTCAGAATAAAAGCGTAGAACCACTGAGTTACAAGCCTCCTTCAGAACTAATATCGCATGATGCAGAAAATGGTGACAGAAGTACTACTCAGATCGATCAGACAGTTGGGCATGAACAAGAAGACGATAAGATAAATCACTCAAACATAATGCACGATGATAGTCCGCATAAGTTAACGAGACAGGACAATAATCGAATTAGTGCCACTGTAGCAAGTAATATCTCAAATGGCAGTGATCAGTACATCCCTGATGTAATATTATCTCAATCCACTGGGATCGAAAAGAAATTTGAAAATCCATCATCTATTCAAAATTCTTTATCGAACGAATTGCACACCAATAATAAGAAGACTCAGAGTAGTTACAATCCTGTGGAATTAAATAATGAACCTGCTGGCAGTACTGATAAGAGTAACAAAAATAAAGGTACAGTCTTCTCAAAGTCTCATTCAAGCTTAAGCAACTTTCTACAAAAGAACAACTTGCACCAATCAACGAATCACAATGTTGCGCCAAAGGAAACAAACATCTCTAACACATCACATTTAAATAGCTTATTTCATAGTAGGAAAGCTTTTGATTCAAGGGCTAGTAGAGCGCAAGGGGACATTAATAATTTTACAACATTTTTGAAAAGTAACAATAATAACATAGTTAGTGATGATAGAGACTCAAGGACACAGAAAAAGTTGTGGTTACAGAGAGAAAACTCCTTATTGGATTTAAATCTCAGTAACGATTATGATCTTATCAGTAATACTAGCATCGAGTCTAAAAGAATATTCGAAAAAATATCGCATGAATACACAAATGTTAGAAGGTTCTACAATCCTATAGAGAGTTCTTTGCTACGGTTCAACAAATCTGAAGGAAACCACATACAGCCAAGTTCATTTAGTAGTTCTGCGTTCAAAATAAAGGAGTTTCTTCCGACTAACAACAGCAAGAATAATTTACAGAGAGTTCTTTCTTCGATATGGAAAAATGAATTAGATGCCTTCAATATGGACTTAGCAAGACAACCACAACAACAGCAACAGCAATCACAGCAGCAACAGCAGCAGCAAGCGCAACAGCAACAACGACAGGAACAGCAGCAACAGCAACAAAGACATCAATCAAAATTTGGTAAACCCAATTCCTCTATACAACCAACCACTAGAGCTGTTAACAAACGTTTTGAAAACCAAAGATAAGCTGTCGATAGTTTCGAGTGTGGGTCAAGCCAAAACGGTTAGCTATGGACGGTAGTTATTATTGTAGGAGGCTATATATTAGCAAGGAGCAAATCCTGCCAATAGAAATGGCAGGAAAGACTTTATCAAAGAGAGGATGGACCTTTGCGTAAAGTTGCGTTACATAAGCGGTGTCTATTTAGATGGAGTCCGTCACTTCAGTCACACCTTGTAGCATTTTATTTATGTATTGGCTTTAGAAAGTTATATAAATCCGATGCTCATCGAAAAACTGAAAAAATTTTCACATACAAATGAGGCCATTCACATGTCAAATTTTAAGCAATTATCACACATTGGGCCATCACTTTGCGTGAAATTTTACAATGATACCATACTGCTTGCCGCAGTAGGCCCTTTCATCCATGTTTATGAGTTTAGGTCGGATAAGTTAATCAACAAGTGCCGCATATTTCATAATAATAAAATTCATGGTTTCGACATTAGCCAAGAAAAATGCGTACTCTACGGTGGTAAATCCGTCTCTATTATTTCTATTTCTGATCTTCTCAATCAGATTGATTTGAAACATACGGAGCTGTATGTTCCTGAATGGGTTGTCGCATGTACTTTAGCAAATGATAATGAAAATTGTTACGTTTTGACGTGCTACAATCAAGTACTTATTCTTAACCCAAATGGTGTTGTACTGCACACTAAAAAATTACTGAATGAACGTTCCATCTTATATTCTGGTTCAATTAAGGTTTTGGATGATCGCGTAGTTGTAAATGCCGGGACCGTCATGGGAGGTATACTAATTTGGGACTTATTCAGTGAACAAAAGATCCACAATTTGAAAGGTCATGTAGGTTCAATCTTCTACGTCACGGTTAGCGATGACGGTAAGTATGTTGCAAGTTGTTCAGATGATAGATCCATCAGACTATGGAATTTAGAAAACGGTCAAGAAGTTTCCATTGGCTGGGGTCATACTGCTAGAATATGGAATTTGAAATTTTTCAACAACAATATGAACTTGATTTCTGTTGGTGAAGATTGTACATGTCGTACTTGGGATATTTCTTCTGAAAGTGAATTAATTACGAAAAATGTTTACGAAGTACATTTAACAAAAAATTGTTGGAGTTGCGATGTTCAAGAGGAGCTCATGATTGCAGCTACCGCTGGTAATGACGGAAGAATAAAATTGATTGATATGAACAAAGCATCGAGATACGGCAACGAATTACAGTCATTTACTTTACAAAGCATTGGAGAAACATTAGAGATTAAGTTTGAGAAGAACGAAATAATTAAGGGCTTTCATTGGTTTAGTTTTGGGCTTATTGCTATAACATCATTAGGAAAAATAATAAAATATGTTGAATGTACCCAATCCTGGAATCTAATTGTCGTCAATGAAGATCTTGCGTCGTATTCAAATACTATTGGTATAGATAATACCATTATTTTTTCTAACAATAAGGGTTATGTATTGTTATTGGCGTTCAGTGATGATGGAAGATCGATTATTATGCAAAAGGAGCTTCATACTGATTATTTATCTAAAGTCACCAATTGTATGTGTGTGAAATTTGATGAGAATTATTTGATAACATTGGAATCACCAAATCCAAATGATAATTTCATTGCCTTAGAGATTGAACCAGTATCCTTGGAAATTAAAAGAACTTTCAAGTTCAATAAACCTGGAAATTTTGTTTCATCCTGTTTGGAAGTTGTTAATCAAAATTATCTGCTGGTGGGTTCAAGATTTAGCACAGTTGCTATTTTTAACTTAAGTGATTGCGAGAGGGATGCATTTATGATTAAAAAATTAAACCCTGGTGATACAGTCACCTCAATTAAGTTTGTCGAATCCAAGGATGATTCGAATTTATTTTCCATAACCAATAGAGATGGGTTCTACAATATTGTGAACATTAATTTCGATAATGAAACCTACGAAGTAATTCACTCAAATAAAATTGTAAAGGGCTTTTTAGAGGGTGCCTTTTATAATAAGGATAACGAATACATTACTTATGGTTTTAAATCTACTCTCTTTTATATGTACAATGAACAGCATGGCTATGAAATCTTGAGCCAATTGTGTGGTGGTGCTCACAGACAATGGAAGCTATGTTCATTAGATGGTACTAATTCTAATGAAGAGTTTATGTTAGTTTATATTAAAGCATCTGAATTGTATTTAAGAAGAATTTATAAGCCTATTGTACCAGAGACATTGGTGAATGGGTTACATGGTAGGGAAATAAGAGATATAAGCATTCTGCCTCAGCCATTTAACAAGGAAGAATATTTGTTTGCCACAGCCTCTGAAGATACAACTATAAGATTGAATAAATTTAATTTGGTTACCGGAGATATTAAAAGTTATTGGGCAGAAAGAAAACATGTTTCCGGATTGCAAAGATTGAAATTTATCAGTAACAAATTTTTGATTTCTTCTAGTGCCAGAGAGGAATTATTCCTGTGGGCAATTAATACTAGCTTCAGTTCCAATCCATATATTACAGTAAGAGCTACGTTACCAACGTCAGCACATAGTCCAGATCTGAGAATCATGGATTTTGATACACTTTTTATCAATGAGGATAGGACAGATTTTATTGTTTCCACCATTTATTCAGATTCAACAATGAAAATATGGTATTACGATTCAACAGATAATCAATTTAAACTATTGTGGACTAGTCGTTACAAGACGTGTTGTTTATTGAATGTTAAGTTAATAATATTGGAAGATGAGTTATACTTATTGGTAGCTCCTACAGATGGCCATTTGGTCGTTTACAATATTACGAATGAATTAGAAACTGCTAGGATTTCTGATAATAAACTTGTGAATATTAAAGTACCAATGGTACCGGTAACTCTCTCCAATTTAAAACCTGAAATCGAACTAGCTGTTCATCAATCTGGTATTAAGTGTATGGACGTGGAATTTTCAAAGGACACCTTCAAAGTGTATACCGGTGGTGACGATAATGCATTATCCATCAGCAAATTCTACAAGAATGGCGGACGGATATGTGGTGAGTTCGTGTACTCAAATCCAAAAGCGGCATCATCTACTATCACATCATGTCAGTTGTTCAAGAACGGTACGAGATTGTTAAGTACTTCTGTGGACCAAATTGTTCGTGTTTGGAAAGTGGAAGAGGATAAACTTGTGTCTATGGCCAGTAGATACACTACTGTAGCAGATACTGGATCGAGTGATATTATAAAAGATTCGTCCCTACTAATCGGTGGTGTTGGTTTGTCAGTATGGGAGTACGATGAGAATAGTAATTAATGACTTTTGAGAAATGTACACAGAATATATGTATGTATTTACATGAGGATATCTGTAATATATAAATATATATATATATATATATATATATATATTTTCCGATACTAACCTTGACGTTGCTTATGTCTCTTGTTAGATTTGCAATAAACGTAGACTCTACCTTTCCTTCTAACTATATAACAATCTTTACAGAATTTTTTCAAAGAGCTGCGCACTTTGAAACCTCTTGTTGGTTGGAGTAAATAAAGAGAAGGTTTCCATAAAGATGTCAGTAGCCTAATTGGCGGAGTTGTACAAGTAAACGTACTGAATGAACGGAAAGTCACGGTTCTCAGTACCGAAGCCCTCGAGACTAATGAACGACAGAACATCATTCATCAACTTTGTGTTCTTGAAAGGGATGTACTAATTGGCCTTGTTCTGTAAGTTTGATGCGTCTTCTTCTCTGTGAATCCGTCCTTTTTTCAGTTTACTGCGATAGTTAACTTGCGCTTGCTGTTCCAAAACGTTTCTGAGATCTTAGCATTTCCCGATTGGTTTCCAGTCGCGAACTTTTCTGTTAAGTTTACCCAACCACAAGAGTAATATAATATAATAAATAATAAATAATAGATGATTTAGTAAAGCCAGTGGTGGTGGTGGTGGCACAAGAGGAGAGAGAGGGTAGATGTGCTGTTTGTTACTCGCAGCAGATCACGTATATGTATATATGTATATATGTATATATAAATATATATAATTGCGCTGCATGCTCTGATTTAGGCTGAAGCTCACAGCAACAAGACCCATCCATACCATAAGTCTACATGCATAGCACATTGTATACACAACTACAGTGGCTTACGCTACCATGACAGTAAGCTGAGTGATGGACACACTCGTCATCAACTTACTGGATCGATTGGCGTGGAAATGACAACCACTTGCTATACAGCGTTACGTCCCTGAGCAAAGGTTTCCACAACGAATAGTAGTGAGTGCATGGTACGGGTTCAATTGCATCGAGAACACTCACTTCTGCTTGAATCGGCCTGTTGGGTTTCTGATCTCTTGCTGCCAAATCGTCAATTGCATTGGATGCGCTGCTAGCTGAAATTTATCACGTGATGGTTGCAAATCCAGTTACCCTGAAGACGCAAGTCAAAATGATCGAGAAAGATGTTAGAGAGAGGCGTAACATATTTCTGTGAGAGGAAAAAGTTGGATTAAAATGTAAAATACTTGTGCAAGTTATTAAAAGATAAAAATACCAAGAAATAGGTTCTGGTTCTTTTGTGTGTATTATTACGTGGACGATACAGAGTTTATCCAATACTTTGGACATTGTTTTTTAGTCGTTTCCTTAAAGATCACTTTTAGGTTAAACTGAGCAGTCAAATCAGCTCTTTTTAGTAACGGTCTTTTTTCCTATATTCTTTGAAGTTTTTTATCTCTCATTTCTATTAAAGCATTTCTATTCATATTTTATTATCGGACTCTTCTTCTACCTTTTTTTGTTTTAATCCAAGTTTTAATTGCATTTTCTAGCCTCTATTTTTTCAGTTCCCAAATAACAGTGTATTTCTAATCTTTTAAAGCAATATAAATCATAATAATGTCTGCTACTTTCACTGATAAGGATAACTTATTCATAGCAGGAAATAATACTTCTGATTTATCTTCTTCAATTTCCTCTCCCGTTTATGAAACATCTTTAAATGGTACCAATAACGAAATTATAACTTTCCCAATTTTAGATCAACAATATAGATTTTTCGATCAAAATAATGACAGTAACAATCAAAATGATGTCAATAATCAAATTGATAACAACGTGATGTCTTCTTCAATTTCATCTCCTTATTCAAATGCAAGTCTCCATATGCTATCTACACAAACTACAAATCCTATGTTGCCAATGAATCATGAACCAAATCCTATCACTATGCAACCTTTTATGGCTAATGATCCATTAAACTTTACAAACGCGCCAAGTCGTACGGTATATCTAGGAAATATTCCGCAGGGTTTAACCATCAAAGAATTATTAGATCATGTACGTAGTGGGGTTGTAGAGTCCGTTAAAATATTACCCACTAAATTATGCGCCTTTATTTCCTTTATTGATGAACGTGGTGCTCTTTTGTTCCATTCTGATGCTATATTGAAAAGATTAAATATTCGTGGTAAAGATATCAAGATCGGTTGGGGTAAATCAAATCATATTGACTCAATAGTTGCAGCAAGAATAACAAATGATGGTGCAACTAGAAATGTTTATATAGGTCAACTAAATGATGATCCAACGATCACCACAGAGCAAGAACTTGAAAAAGATATGCAAAAATTCGGTGAAATTGATTGCATAAAATTTTTGAGTAATAAAGGTATTGCATTCGTTCATTTTGCATCGATTTCTGTAGCCATTTACGTCGTACAAAATTTGTCAAAATTAAATGAAAAGTATAAAAATAAAAGAATATTTTATGGCAAAGATAGATGCGCATTCATAACAAAGACTCAACAACATAATGCAGCTCAATTTTTAGGCCTTCAACCAAATATGGCTAAATTAGTAAAGTTTACCGACCACGAATTCATTTCAAATGCATTACTGCAACAATCTGCGGCAGCCGCTGCCATTGCAACTAGTGCTGGAGGTCCAAACAATTTAGGTAACAGAACAATATATTTAGGAAATTTACCAAAGGGCGTTAAAATCGAAGAAATTTGTAACGTGGTCCGTGGTGGGCTCTTACAAAATATCAAATTGTTATCTGATCGTTTCGCTTGTTTTATAACTTTCATCGATCCCACCGCTGCTGCTCAATTTTATGCAATGAGTTCCTTACACGGACTAACCATACAAAAGAATCGTTGTAAAGTCGGCTGGGGTAAACACTCTGGTCCATTGTCTAACGCTTTAGCGTTAGCAATTAGTAATGGTGCTTCAAGAAATATTTACATTGGTAATGTAGATTTTGAAAAAAAAAATGAATATTTTAATGAAGAACATCTAAGAGAAATTTTTGAAGAATTTGGTGAAGTTGAACAAATAAATTTTTTGCGAGAAAAGGGCTGTTGTTTTGTTAATTTTACAAATATTAATCATGCTATCCTAGCCTTAGACAAAATCAAATCATTACCAGAGTTTGAAGATTTGAAGATCAATTTTGGTAAAGATCGTTGTGGCAATATCCCACATCAGACACGTTAAACTTCATATAATCATTAATGTATTTATACATACAAATTTATGTGTTATTACTACTACTATTACGAATTAAATTGAAAATGGTATACTTTGCCTTCAAAAAATTTTTTTTTTCGCAAACAATTAATGAAAAAGTAAAATGGTTGTCTAAATTAATAATTATATGAAGATATTACAAAGGTAAACTAAAGTAATTATAACAGAACCGAACATAGAAGATGTTTTGAAACTTTGGCCTGCAAAGTTGGCGGAACTGATATTTTCGATAGAAACTGTAGCTGATGAAGAATATGAAGACGTGACAACTGACGTTGAATGACTTTTCCAGTTTACAGAGCTTGATGTATTGGCAGCTTGCGTTGTCTCTTGAGGGGATAAGGTTGTCGTGGAGATTATCGATTCGGGGGATGATGGTTGAGTTACATTGGAGGCTCTGTTTTCGGCTCTTTTAACGTTACCACTAGTAGAATTTTTTGCAGAAGCAGACCAAATGTCACTGTAACCAGCAGCTTTGATGGCACCTGGAATAGAACTGGAAATAATTTCAATCTCTTCTTCATCAGTATATTGCGCTTGTGCTAATGAAAGACTCTCTATTGTCCAAGTCGAAGAGGCGTAGACATTTTCTAAGAAAGTGTCACCTAATTGACCGAATTCGGAACCACTTGGAGCAATCATCAATATACAAGTATTAGAATCGTCACCTAATTCAGTGACTGAACCAGATAATGGTGTGTCGATGTTGAAACCACCGAAATTGTAGGAGATAACGGTGTCATCATCTTCACTTGGACAAGTCAAAACGTAACCAACGTATTCGTTAGAATAAGTAGCTCCTATTTGAGACGCAATCTGTTGAAGTAAATTATCTGGTAAATATGAGAAAGTATTTCCTGAATCAACTAGGACTGGAAATTTAGATGTCGTCAACGTCGTTTGACCATCATTTGTAGAGAGATCCATACCATCAAGGGTGACATGGAATTCGATAACGGAATTGTAGCCTAGGGATTCCAAAGTGTTAACGAATGGAATTGTATGTAACGTACCAGTGTATTTGGCGTGATCAACAGCGCCAAATAAAACATTACCTGAAGAAGCGTCAGCCTTATTTAAATATAGAGAATAAGCATTAGCTTGGATGAGACCTTGACGGACCAATTTTACCGGAAAGTTGTCGTATTGGTATGGAGATGATAATGCATTAGTGTAGGTAGCTTCTAATCCAGTTAGACCAAGACCTAAAACACCAAAGTTAGAGTCGGTGTCATTGACGACAGCGAATGTGACATTAGAGACAGTTGTGTCTCCTAAGGCGACAGTGTCGTAACACCATTCACCGTATGCGGTGGTACCATCAGCGTACTGTGTTGAAAATTCAGTACCGTTAAATTTTAATGAAGTCGAATCCTTTGGACTGAAAACTCCATATGATGCAGAAGAGTCTGGACCTGGAACCCATAGATCAGAGGAACCAGTGTCGACTAATACGGTAACGTTTTGATGGTTACTACCAATAGCGAGGTCCATTGAGTAGAAACAAGCTTCATTTTTAAGTCGTACTTGTTCGTAATTTTCGGACCTTTTAATGTGCGACATGCTTCTTTTCGAAACGGCTGTATCTGGACTGGCGCCATACAGTCTGTTGAAATTCATGCTAACGAAGCCAGAAGATGACTCTTCGGCTCCTAAATGTGCATATACATGTTGTATAGCAGATAAAAGGGCGACGGATGAAATAGTTTGGAATCTCATCTGTGTAGGCCTATTTTAAGTGTGTAAATGAGCGATTGATGTAATAACGTTTGTTTTCGCTATTGATAAATTATCAAGGGTATACAGATTGAAATAAGGGAGGACACAGGGAAGGTCAAGATAGCTAGATATATATAATTGCCAGGAACTAGTTCCTTCCATTAACTAGTGAATATGAACTATATCGCATTCATCGCCTATTCATCCATCCTGACGCTAGTTGGAAAGTTAACTATGCGAAAATCTTAAACCTTTCACGTGTAACATGCTTTTGTAGGGCAGTTGAGTGCGCTTCGCAACATCCTTTCAATTAATGTTTAAGATTTTCTCGACCGGAGACAGCCCCGTAGAGAAGATCGAGATCCAACAAACTTTAAATATTTGCTTTGGTGACGTTGACAATCATCATTATTATCAAAATTGCAGTGAGCTACTTCGAATTTTTTTTCTCAGCTTGCATTTTCTTACTTTGCAGTTGACAGTAGGCATTTCACAAGGAGTACGGCGATGAAGAAATCCTATCGGTAGTAATTAATCTGTTATTCGATATTTTGCTTGGCATCTTTGTAATTATGAGCTAATAAGGGGGGAAGATTTTCTTCCAGTGTATTAGTTACTACAAGACGAACTAGGGCCATCTTGCCAAGAGCAACTCGTTAAGGTGTCCTCAACTAAGAAAAAAAGCAATACTCTTCTGACCCTAATGTGTGTTCATCGCTTACTGAATTGTGATACAAAACAAGAATAAATCACATGCATGCGTTTTTAATAGTAGGTTCAATAGCGAAGTTTTGTTGAGGTTTTCTTGGTGTAATAATAATGGTCACGATTATCGCAACAACAACAAAAAAATAATAGTAAACAATGTACTACTGTACAAGGGGTCCTCATCAAATATAGCATCAATGCATGTAACCGTTAGTTGCATATTTCTCACAATAAGCTTGTCTGAACAATTTTTCAGGCAAAAAACTCCCTACTTCTCACTTGGTTTCAAAAAGAAAACAAAACATATACAACAACTAGATTTTCCTAAACCAGTACTCAGTCGTAGAAGATTATGTTGGAATATTACAACATTCATGTAGAAATGCATTATGCATACGTATAAACGTATGCATAAGCAAATAAGTAAGCAGAGTCATGTATTTACGTAACATTTTCCTCGACGAGGGTAAAGTTTTTCATTATTCTTGATGCCATAACAAAGTCTCATCCAACAAATCCCTGTTAGGCAATTTTTAGCGAACTTTACTCTCGACGCCAACAAATTTCTAATTATTTAAGTAAGAAAATACGCTCCTTTATCGCTTTATGCGAAAGTGCTTTACATCTCTATGGATTCTCTTCCTGTTCCTAAGAAGTGAAATGAAAGTACACAACTGCGCTGCCGATTGCCTAAAAGGGTAACCAGAGTTTCTTCTCTAGTACTCTCTTTCTCCCCTGTGTTTTTTTCTCCTGTGAATTTCAACATAGCTAAGATACAACCATACAGCAGTGCCAAGAACTTCTATTCTTTTCCAGATGAGTAGAGAAGCTTGTACTAATTTGGACACGTCGTCAGGGGAAAAGAATTCCTCTCTCGATTTATATTTTAACTTCCTGCACTCATTTCTTCACCTCAATTATTTTGGTCTTGGCTTACTTTAAGAACTTTTCATATCTTTTTTTCCTCATTTGGAAAGAGCCGATAAGATTGCCGGTGTAAATTGCTGGCAATTGTTTCTGAATATTGCGCTGAAGGCATCAGGGGGTGAACATTGAGCAGATTTTTGTATCTTATTGTTACTTGATGAACATGCATTTAAAATTGGAAGAAGGTATAATGTATGATGTGACTTTTAGAAAATTAAACCTTGTCAACAAAATAGTAACCCATACGAGTGTTTATCATTTTGTAATAAGCGCATTGTCATAATTTTTGCTCTCCTACGTCTCTGACAGATTACTAAATTCTTACGTACTCGCAGGAATAGACACCCATAACCCGCATACTATCCATTTTTCATGCATCAAGATTTTTGAATTGCACCTACAGAGAAATCTAGTAGAATTGTTTCAAAATTAAATATTCAACGAAGACGTAATAGTGTAATAGAAATGTTTCAAAGAATAAGCAAATGACGTGAAAGATCCAATTAGGAAGTTTCAAGTTCAATCAGCTTCCTTATGTCATCCCCTTAACACTAATTCTTTATGGGAAGTTCTCAGAGATGATTACCCATGCAGCAAGTGGTCTTTGCCGTCCCAAAAAAGAAATTCAGAAACTAAATACCAGGTTGCAGTTACCGAACTTTTTCGATTTTACTTGCTTCTTATTTTTCCTCATGTGGTTACGGTCTCGTTACACGAACCGATATATAATTATTTCGTATGCACTTTTCCATAGTCATCACTCCCTAAACCTCATTCATCGAGAAGTGCATATGGTAAGAAATTGTTGATGCAGGGTTAACAATGTCAACAATAATAGATAATCTCGAAGAAGTTGTTTAATTCAGCAGTTTTTTGGTAATTACCATGTCGCAATGAAAAAAAAAATAATACCAAGTGACCAATTGATGTTGTGCATATACAATGATTCGCTCATCATCAGCATGTGAAAAAGTTTCAATCTTGTGAGAGACGAATTTTCCTAGAGTGCGCTTCTCGTTTCCCTTTCGGTTTGGATATCCGTAAAGAGTAGTTGTGTTTCCTCCTTTAACATCCACGTCATCAAAAGATCATCTTTGCTCCATATAGCAATTGGCATCGGTATTCCAATTCCATGATCTCATAAAGATACCGAGCAGACTAAAGTACATAAGAGTAGAAGCGGTCAAGGATAAAGATCAAGTAGATACCGAATCTAATCGAACATTTCATTATGTCAAATCGTATTGTCTTTTGGGATAACTATTAAGGTGCCCTAAAAGAAAGCTAGAAGTAGCCATTAATAGTATGATATTAGGACATAACCGCTACTGTCTCTTTATATAAATGCTGGGACGCAGCAGGGTAACGAATGAGATTCCCTGGTCACCTTAGTTAGGGCTGGCTTCAGACCAGCTATGGCACAGATGGCTCGTTACATTGCTAGCCTAGACAGACGGATGCCTTGAGATGAGGGAGTTTAACAAAACTCTCTTACTGCATCTTGTTTCATGATGTCTTACTAAAAAACATGAGTAAAAAATAAATGGTCTCTAGCGGGATCGAACCGCTGATCCCCGCGTTATTAGCACGGTGCCTTAACCAACTGGGCCAAGAGACCGGGGGTTTCTGGTTTTATTGTAAGTTCAAGACGGTAACAAGACAGATAACACAGGGGGAATATGACACGGCTGGTGTATATTCTAATTCAGGGACAGAGAGCGTGGAAATCTATCTGATCGTATAACTATAGCTAAAAGCGTATCAAATGGCTTGTCTCTTTTTTATATATAATTATAAAGTAAGATAAAAGATTAAGAACAAATATGACGAAGAATTCCTTTTTATAGTGTGGAATTCTTCAAGATGACAAAAGTCGCGTCCGCAAAAAGTTTTCACTAATATTCAATCAAAATCAATAATGTGAAATATTTAATTTAATAGATTGGACAGCGGGTGTCTAGTTTTTGATTCTGGGAAAACAGTCACACGAATTTAGAGCTTAATATTGTAGTTTCCCAGTCTATGTTACAACATCTTCCTCCCTCTCTGGGTTAGATCCTGTTTCCAGGAGTTGCCGGAAATTGGCTAATATAGAAATTCGGATCCAGTTCGGGACATTTTTAAATTCTTCTTCGGAATATTCGACAGTCAGTATCGGATCGACATCTTGCATTTGACATATGTAACTTTTGTTTGATGTGTCTCTGCCGACAACGGCGGTGACTTCCTTGGCTCTTGATATTCTTTCAACCGATGTTCTTGGGGGTTGCTTTGGGTAGGCATCTGGCCTTCTTAGATGATTACCAATAGCGCTTCAACCTATCAGCCCGTGGCAGCACTGATGGTGCAGTGTTGCGGGCCCCTGCCACTCCAGACTACTCCTCGGACGAACACACGGTATTGCTGTAGGTTTCACAAAAGCCCATATCCGCAAAGTCCTCAACCGGGAAGTACCCCGTCTCTGGCTTAGTCCAGGCAACCCAGCAGCCGTTATCGTGTACAGTTTGCGGTGTATGTTCGTACAGACATGTTTCTGCCACCGCTGATATCATGCCCGCCCTTGAATTCACCGTTAACTGTAGCAAGAGGGCATCCCTGTCACCATTTTGCATCCAGTTGACCACGTCGTCCCACTTAGCAACTGCACCGTAACTTTGGGTTTCAACAAATATCTCATGTCCTGAAGTACCTTGGTAACCGTTAAATCCATTACGTTTTACTAGTGTTGATACATCCGCCATGGCTACTGAGGACAGCGTAAGGTTGGTACGCACTATGTGCGCGAAAGTCATGTTCCCCACCTCCTGATGTATCGACATCTTGATGGGCATGAACGGTGTATCCGCTCCCGAGCTAATAGCTTGCGGCGTCATAACTACGCTAACGTTGTGGCCTAAATCATGCGTATTCAACCCCATTTCTTCTGCCCATGCCGCGTCAACATCCACTGACATGACGCCGGTGCTGTGCGATAAGGCATTCAGATATGCTGCTGCTACAGGCATAGCGCCAGTGCCGTCTGTCGACCTCTTCCACCATGAGCCCGTGTCATGTTTAGTAGCCAAGGTAAAGCCTACTGCCGCCACTGATGTTAGTATCGACCTGGTACATTCAACCCTGTCAACTTTCTTGCCGTCGGCGGTAGTACAGTCCTCTATTATGTCTAATATTTGATACGCTCCATTTGTGGCCAACGCCCAAGTGACACGAGCCCTTCCGCCGGCTCTGTCTCCCAATAGAGTAATCCCGGCCCACGTGGCAAGCTTTATGAACCTCTTAAATCCTAACGCTACCGCCGTAATGGCCACCAGTACCATTAATGCTCTAAGGTTACTCCGAATGAGGCAGCCGCGTGTGTTTTCCATTTTTTCTTAAAAGCGTATCAAATGGCTTGTCTCTTTTTTTATATATAAAATTATAAAGTAAGATAAAAGATTAAGAACAAATATGACGAAGAATTCCTTTTTATAGTGTGGAATTCTTCAAGATGACAAAAGTCGCGTCCGCGAAAAGTTTTCACTAATATTCAACCAAATTCAATAATGTGAAATATTTAATTTAATAGATTGGACAGCGGGTGTCTAGTTTTTGATTTTGGGAAAACAGTCACACGAATTTAGAGCTTAATGTTGTAGTTTCCCAGTCTATGTTACAACAGGTTTAAAGTTATGATTTCACCCACTCAATTTATACAGAACTGTAAATATATATCCCGCTCATACCCAAAACCTAATAATGGCTTGTGGTACCTTGCTGTATGTTCATTCGACCACTAATGCAATCCCTCTGTCACATAGTCCTGCGCAGCGATGCAGCGTTACACGTTGTAAGTAACTTCTGTACTGCAATCACGCTCGCTACGTCTGCAAGCGTCCGAGGTCATATTAGCCATATCATCGTGGCCCAGTATCCTAGCGTGCCGTTAGGAGAGACGGCACCCTGAGGACTGATGCTCTAAACGTGTTGGGGTGTATTTACGCCAACGGGTATCCAGGAATACTAGCGTCGGTGTGGACGGCATGGGAGCACTGGCATTCTTACCTTACATTCAAGAGACATTTAATACAGCCTATGTCAGGGTAGCAAGTTACTGTAACTCTAGGTATAGCCATAAAATTATTACTTCTGTCCACAGCGGACTCAACTTTGAAGATGACGAAGTTATCGGTGCGTTACAAGACGTCGTACTTACCAGGCCATCGTTCCCAGGCCTGGTAGGCAGCAGAACTATCTCAGCCGCCCACAAGACGGAGACCCAGGCTAATGGCACTACCTGGTCAAGCGCTCGAACTCCTATAACTATGCTTATATGGCAGATGACTTGGCTTGAAGCATTTGTGACGTCGTTATAAATACAACAGACGTATGGCAGGATTTTAGTCAACAGGTTTGCGCTGCGTACCATGTCGAGAACGCAAACTTCAAATATTCTACAATCTTCAAACCCTTGTAAGACCGCATCTACTACATTTCGATTCTGTTTCTCTGCAATGCTGAGCGTATTTCTTGTGAGGTACATTCTGGAACAAATTATATCTCTTGTACAAAAAAATCTGCTAAGATGAAAAAAATAAAGAACAATGGATGGTATAGACCATTAAATCAGGATTAAAGAAATTGAATCATGCCTAAAGACTCATTCAAGTCGGAAACGATTGACAATACTGAAGATGTTCAAATACTCCCCCCAAGTTTCGTATCTTTTCCAGCAATTGAACCTCCCACAACTTTGCAAAACATAATCAAGGATTGGCAATTGATCAAGCATAGAGAAGGCGGATATTTCAAAGAAACTGACAGATCTCCATTTACATTATCCTTAACCGACGGTGACACCCCTATGGAAAGAAACTACTCGACTTTGATCTATTACTTATTAACACCAGATTCGCCAGTTGGAAAATTTCATAAAAATAAGAATCGTATCATTCACATTCTACAACGTGGTAAAGGTCAGTATGTTTTGATCTATCCAAATGGTAAAATCAAATCTTTCAAAGTCGGATTTGACTATGCTAATGGTGAAATCTCTCAATGGGTTGTCCCAGGTGGTGTATACAAGGCAAGTTTCTTGATTCCAAATGAGGAATTTGATAATAGTATACTCATCAGCGAAGTGGTAGTTCCTGGATTTGAATATGAGGACCACTTATTTATGAGTGGGCTTGAGGAGCTTGATAAACTGGTGGGCGAGAAGAAGGCCGAAGAACTTAAGTTTTTACTATAACCAACCATATAATGTATATTGTGACTCTAAAATATGAAGCATTCTGAATCGTTCATTTCTGCGAGTATTAAAAAAAAAACAGATCGTGATTAGAGAAAACAAGAAGGTTTTATAGCACAATTTAGTACAGCATTCATTGAGCAAGGAGTGGTTATTATGTTGAGGTCTTCAATGCTTAAGCAGAGTAGATTGTTCTCTACCACAATGGGAAAATTTGGTTCCAAAGTTTTTTTGAACCAGCAATGAATGGACAAAAAATGGGTAGAATTGAATTCGAATTATACGATGAAGTAGTCCCAAAGACCGCAGCAAATTTCAAGGCACTATGTACTGGTGAAAAAGGCTTTGGTTATAAAGGCGTTCCATTCCATAGAATCATTCCAGATTTCATGCTCCAAGGTGGAGATACCGATTTGTTGAATGGGTTTGGTGGTAAGTCAATATATGGGAACAGATTCAACGACGAGAATTTTGATAAGAAGCATGATAAAGAAGGTTTACTATCTATGGCTAATGCTGGTCCAAATACTAATGGGTCTCAATTTTTCATCACAACAGTTCCTTGTCCATGGTTAGATGGTAAGCATGTTGTTTTCGGTGAAGTCACAAAGGGTATGGAGTTAGTGAAGAAGATAGAATCCATGGGATCCCAATCTGGTGCACCAAAGGAGAAAATTGTGATTGAAGAGTGTGGTGAAGTCAAGAATGATTAGGGTTGTTAGCTTGTAAATAGTCTTCATATAAAAGAATTAGAATTCTCTTTACCTCTCGATGACGAGAGATACTGAATCTCCAATAACCATCGCATTGTGCATAGATAGCGATACTACATTAAGTTTTATTAGTAGGAACAGCCAAGTTTTGGTTCATCTTGAGGATTTCTGAGAAAAAAAAATTCAATTTCGAATTTTTCTTTTTCTTGAAGAGAGTCATAGGAGAAGAAGAGAGAGGGAGATCAAAACTATACGTATCTGGTAGAAGAAGCATAGGATTGATATACAGTAATAAGCATAGAAAGATAGTATTGAAGATGAGTTTGGAGGATAAGCTAGCTAATATGACGTTGTATGATGCTAAGAAGTATTTTAGAAAAGCTCAGAATGTCGTTTTTAATTACACTGAAATGGAAGGTAAGGTTCGTGAAGCAACGAATAATGAGCCCTGGGGGGCATCTTCTACTCTAATGGAACAGATTGCACAGGGTACGTATAATTTACGGGAACGTGAGGAGATTCTTGGGATGATCTTCAGAAGGTTTACTGAAAAGGCAGGATCTGAATGGAGACAAATTTATAAATCTTTACAACTTTTAGACTATCTGATCAGACGTGGATCAGAAAGGTTTATTGACGATGTCAGAAGTAGTATAAGACTTATTGAGTTGTTAGAAACGTTCCATTACATTGACTCCCAAGGCAGAGATCAAGGGATTAATGTCAGAAACAGAGCTAAAGCCTTAGGCGAGTTACTGAGTGATGACACAAAGATACGTCAAGAACGTAAGAAAGCCAGGGAAACAGCTAAGAAATATAAAGGTCTTGCGGGAGGCTCTGCCAATCCGAGGGCAGGTTTTTCAGCATCTACTTCTCACGGCATCAGTGTAAGTGCAGATTTTGATAGTGATGAAGAAGAAGTAACGAGACATGAGGGCTCCGGATTCCACGACAACGTACAGTCTACCTCAGAAGAGAACGGACAGTGCAATGATTTGCTTTTCACGGAAGCCGATCAGCAAGAAGTAGCAGAACAGGATGATGAAGATGACGAATTCTCAGAATTTCAAAGTGCTGCTCCTGTTACGGAAAAAACAACAATTACACAGTCATTATTTGATTTAGCATCACCAACAGTAGCTACCACTAGTACTACCACCAGTACTTTTGCGCCAGCTGTCACACACACCGTGAATGTTGTTCCAGCAATCGTCACAGAGTCCTCAACTAAAAAGGACGACCCATTTAGTTCATTATTTACAAGTGCCAAGACTTTGAAATCAGAACCACAAAAGCCAGTTTCACAACAACAACAACAACAACAACAACAACAACAACAACAACAACAACAACAACAACAACAACAACAACAGCAGCAGCAGCAGCAGCAGCCAAAAACCATCCCACAGCAATCAACAACCCTGGATGAGGAAGACGATATCTTTGGAGAATTGACATCATCTTCAGCGAAACAAAATGGAACTCAAAATGAAGAAATTGACTTGTTAAGCTTTTGAAGAATAAAAAAAAATTCACAGAATATATGTACACAAAATAAATAATTATATCTAAACAAATTACATGTAATCTCTAGACGTTTTCGACTTTCTCATTATCAGTTTTTTTCTTTGTATCAGAACTAACTTTATGAGCAGGACACGGTAGCAATGAGGCTATCGCTACAGAAGAAAATGCTACCAGGAAAGTGCTCAGATACAAATTATTGATAAATCTGTTCCTTGCGGCTGCCTTCATAATCCTATGGCAATCTTTCTTGGATGTGCTTTGCAATATCCTTTAATGAAGTTCTTTTAAAGATTTCTTATTGAAGGAGAGACCACAACTCCGAGAAATAAAGAATTTCTTCCAAGCTGCCGGGGGTCTTCTTACAGCAATATAAAAACGGAAGTTGGGTTGGATTTATGAGGCAAATTGCATAAGCAAAGGTTGTCTCTGTATGGATGAAGAGTTCGCTGCAGTTGAATTCAATTTGAGGAACTCGCAATTTCGATTTCTACTTGTGAAACATACAATTTACTTTCCCAAGAGTTCTCATCCAGTAGGAGTGTCCTCGAGGTGGCAGTCGGTTTGTCAACACTGGATGTAGTTTATTCGGGATCCAAGAATCAGAAGACACATTAGTGCTATTACAATCCCACTTGTAGCGTAGAATTACTTCATCAATATATTGATAGATAAAGTGAATGTAGATGGAGATGAAAGTATACATGGTAATATCAACTCGCTACACTATTACAACTGGGTATTCTGATAAGAGTAAATAGCAATGCCGTAAGTCTTTATATACAGTGGCGATTTAAACTTACAGCACTGGTTGTACTTGCACAAAACTCGTCAGTGCGATACAACGTGCAAGTAGTGAAACGTCACTACAGCCATAACGAAAGGGCTCCTCATTACACACAGTGGTGTACACCTGAAGATATGCTGATATGCCTCGATACTGCGTCTGAGACATCGCTCGTTCATGCGTCAATGGCTTCTTATATTAGGTGATAATGCAACCAACAATACTGGGTAACCCTTGTGATTTTTCTTTAGAATTTTCAGTATATATCCCATACGACATATGATAAATCAATTTAAAGATATAGAGAAAGCTTAGTGAATGTACCATCCATAAAGTGTCAATTGTAAGATGCTGTCGGATGCTATTCGTAAAGTCAGATATTTCTTTTCAGCAGAAGCTTTGGATGCTCGTATTTCACCCGATCCTGAATTGAAGAAACGTTATAAACTGTTAGCAAATGGTAATAATAGTAACGGTGTATCTCGGCCCTTATGGAATACCCTAGAATTCAAGTTCTACTATTTAGCGTTCATCACTGTGATACCTATGATGTTCATAACCGCTATGAGTGCAAGCAATGAAACAAATGAAGCTAATTACTACAAATTCGAGAGATTATTGTCTCAAGGTTGGTTATTCGGCAGGAAAGTCGATAATAGCGACGCTCAATACAGATTTTTTAGAGATAATTTCTTCTTATTATTACAATTGATGTCTGCTCATTTGATCATCAAAAAAGTAACATTATCTGTAAATAAAACATTATCAAAGTTAAGATTTGATTTTATCTTCGGATTAATTTTCCTATTTGCTGCACATGGTGTTAATGCCGTTAGAATCATTATTCACATACTGATCATGCATTCAATCTCCCATTTCTTCAAGAAAAATAAGACTGTAGCTGCCTCTTTGACTTGGTTATACGGTATTTCCACTCTTTTCATTAATGACAAATACAGAGAGTACCCTTTCGGTAACATTCTATCTATTTTATCACCATTAGATCATTCTTTCAAAGGTATCATCGAAAGATGGGATGTCTTTTTTAATTTTACTCTGCTAAGATTGTTGAGTTACAACCTTGATTATTTGGAACGATGGAATAGTCAATTCATGAAAGATACTCCAGTAGAAACTCAGATTGATAGTGATATTGGTTTGAAAAATTCACGTCCTGAATTTAAAAGAACGTCTTCCACTTTGAAAACGATACAAGAATCTGGTAAAGAAGAGCTTTTGAATGATAGAGCAAGATTGGTAGCTCCTTTGCATATACAGGAATACGATATCTTCAATTTCATCGCTTACGTTACTTACACACCATTGTTTATTGCCGGACCCATCATTACTTTCAATGACTACATTTATCAATCTTACCACACATTGCCATCAATTAACAGCAAAAGAATTCAAATATACGCCATTAGATTTATTTTAACGGTACTTTCAATGGAATTTATGCTACATTACACGTACGTAGTTGCAGTTTCTAAGACAAAAGCGTGGCAAGGTGACACACCATTTCAAATTTCCATGATTGGCTTGTTCAATTTGAATATAATTTGGTTGAAATTATTGATACCATGGAGATTATTCCGTTTATGGGGTTTGTTGGATGGAATTGATACTCCAGAAAACATGATTCGTTTAGTTGACAACAATTACAGTGCCATGGCATTCTGGAGAGGCTGGCATCGTTCCTACAATAAATGGATTGTCCGTTATATATACATTCCATTAGGTGGTTCGAATAATAGAATAATGACATCCCTGGCAGTTTTCTCCTTTGTAGCAATTTGGCATGATATTCAGCTAAAACTGTTATTCTGGGGGTGGCTAATTGTCCTCTTTTTATTACCTGAGATTTTCCTAACTCAATATTTCATGCAGTATAAAACTAAATGGTGGTATAGGCATATTTGCGCACTCGGTGGTGCAGCTAACATTTGGATGATGATGATAGCAAATTTATTTGGGTTCTGTCTCGGCTCAGATGGTACTATGGAACTATTACGCGATATGTTTAGTACTGTCGCTGGTTTCGCATTCTTTATCATTGCAACCGGTTGCATCTTCATTGGAGTTCAAGTCATGTTTGAATTAAGAGAAGAAGAAAAGAGAAATGGTATAAACTTGAAGTGTTGAAATTTCCTAGCAACTTTTGAAGAAGTTACATAAGCTTTTTAAGTTATTTAGTATTTATATCTGTTAGTCATTTATCTAAATAGTTCCGAGCACTAACTTAAAGTTATTTTTCTTTCAAGAAAAATCAAAGAGTTATTCCATTAAAGGAACAATGAATAATAAATTTCGATCTGTACATGGGAAAAGTGACAAATTCAAATCATACTTAAACATCACATGAACATACTATACTGCTTTGAAGCATGTCAACGAGGAAGAGTTATATCAATTGTCCCAAGATTAGCCCGTAGAAGTTTACAAACTGCGGAATATCCCTCTACTCTCTTCAAAGAAACTTCAAAATTTGTTAAAATCAAGCCCGTAAGGGACTTGAAGCTGAGTAATGCCCCAGATTACATATCTTCTCCAAATTCTAAACTACACGCTTTGTTATGGCCAGGTTCTCTACAGAATGTTTTAGTCACCAAGAAACCTTGGTCCTGCGCTACGAAAGATGCGATGATAACCTTTATCAACCATCTACATACGACATACCCAGAGATAAATGTAATTTTGCAGCCAGATGTGGCTGAGGAAGTTTATCAGGATTTTTTGACAACAGCAAATAATGACCCAAACAGGCCTCATATGTTATACTCAGGAACCACAGATGAAATTACGAGTAAGGCCGATCTATTGGTTACTTTAGGTGGAGATGGCACAATATTGCATGGTGTCTCTATGTTCAAGTCTCAAGTGCCCCCTGTATTAGCATTTTCTTTAGGAACGCTAGGATTTCTTTTACCTTTTGATTTTAAAGAGCATAAAGAGATCTTCAATAAAGTTTTAAATTCAAGGGCAAAATGTTTACACAGAACAAGATTAGAATGTCATGTAATTAAAAAAAATGATGGCGAATCTTCAGTTATCCATGCAATGAATGATATCTTTCTACATAGAGGAAGTTCGCCTCATTTGACAAATCTGGATATTTTTGTTGATGGTGAATTCCTGACAAGGACAATTGCAGACGGTGTTGTTTTCTCCAGCCCAACTGGTTCTACAGCATACTCACTTTCAGCAGGTGGATCTATAGTGTCCCCATTGATTCCATCCATCCTTTTGACCCCTATTTGTCCTCGTTCTCTTTCATTTAGACCATTGATATTACCTCACTCGTCGCATATTAAAATTAGAGTTTGTTCGAAAATGAATGAGAAGACCGGTAATAATTCTGTAAATATATCTGTGGATGGAGTAGCCCAGAACGACCTAGAAGTAGGTGACGAAATCCATATCGTTAATGAAGTGGGTACAATTTATATTGATGGTACACAAGTTCCTCCCAGTAAAAAGTTAGCAGATGAAACTCTGCCGAACAGTACGAGTAAGCAAAGAGCAGGAATATATTGCATAGCCAAGTCAGAAAATGACTGGATAAAGGGAATCAATGATTTATTAGGATTCAATTCAGGCTTTCGTTTTACACGTAGAAAACAAGATAACTAAATACTAATTAAGATAAAACAAAAATGTATTAATGATCCTTGCAACCATTCCCATACGGGGTACACGAAGGTATTCCCTTAGATCTATGAAAATAGACGACACATGAACAATTGCACCCAAGATCAGTAAATGTTATTCTCCAGTCCAAGCCGGCTAATGACAATAGACAATACAAGATCATCTAATTGTACAGCACACATCCACATATGTCCTGGGTCAAGAACGCCCCGGAGGGGTTCAACCTCAATGGGATACTGTATGTGCTGCGAATGGCTGTGAAATTTGCGTTACTATTTTGGAAGTAACAGCTGAAAGTTTTTTTCATTTCGGAAAAATTTGTTGCTTATATACTTTATCAAGGACTACCCGGCTGTAAATTTTATTTGGAAATCAAAGCCCAGCTAGGGCTTGAAAGCTCACAAACTGAGTAAATCCTCCAATGGCAGCTGAACATTATGTAAGATGTCTGCCACTAGACACTAATAATTACTGTTAAAAGCAAGACAGATATTGGCAATTCATAATATTTCCATAAGCTGCAAACTGAAAAACGAAATTTTAATGCGCTTTCGCAATGTTCCTGTCTAGATATGATATTACCTGTCTTCTCTTTCGCTATCATCTATATATGGCACAGGTAGAGATTGACTGTTGAGGCTTAATATTTCGGATTAGATTTTATTTTGAGCTACTTTCAAATAAAAACTTCGTCTCTGAAAGTGGAAGCTCTTTTCATCCAATGGAATCCAACTACGGGCTATATCTCTATTTTCTTTACTTCATTAATGAGAATCAGGCAACATTGTTGCCTTACTTCATAAAGAATTAAAAGGCTAAGCGCTAAGTACTTTCCTTTTTAATAGATACCGTTTCGGGCTCATAAGCCATTGTGACACCAAAAGGGTAAGTGCATCAAAAGTGAGTAGATCAAGCTGCTTTTTGCACCAATAACTTTAATTTTTCGGAGGCAATGTACATCGGACTCTCATTTGCAAATATTGCCTTTTGCCTTGTCTTTCACTCAGCACTTTCCTTTTTCGTCGATCAATGGCCATGAAAATCTGACATTTTAAAACAAATTAAAGTGACCTTACAATGCATACATTTTTGTAGATAGTAATCACTAGTGGTTAATACTTACAACAAAAGGTCAGATAAAAAAGTATTTAAATGCTATGTTTTCTCATAGTTTCAGTATTGCTTTGTCTTGACTTATTATGAAATAAAAACTACAAGAGCTTCACATCCAACGTTCGACACTAACGATACTAATACTATAATTATAGAATGAAATTCACCGGTGTTTTATCTGCTTTATCCTTACTATCTTCTGCAGTCTTAGCTGAAACCGAAAGTCAATCCACTGAGGCCATAAGCGTCCCATCCGAAGCCATTATTGGTTACTTAGATTTAGACGGTGCCAATGACGTTGCAATCATTCCTCTAGTCAACACTACTGACAGTGGTTTATTGTTTGTCAACACAACTATCTATGAACAAGCTTCTAATGAAGACAACGTCTCTTTAAAGAAAAGAGAAGCTGATGCCGATGCTTGGCACTGGTTGAGCATTGCTCCTGGTCAACCTATGTACATCAAAAGAGATGCCAATGCTGATGCTGATGCCGAAGCTTGGCACTGGTTGAGCATCTCTCCTGGTCAACCTATGTACATCAAAAGAGATGCCAATGCTGATGCTGACGCCGAAGCTTGGCACTGGTTAAGCATTGCACCAGGCCAACCAATGTACATTTAATTAATATTTTAATATTTCTAAACAAGGTTTATGGACAGTCAGTATATAAAGGTAAATAAATATCCAAATAGATCAAAAAAAAAATGACATAATTTCTCAATCTTCTCTTAAAATGATAAATAGAAAAATACTTGTAGTTTTGCAAATACATACTCCACCGTCCTTTCAACTAGTTTCATTTTCTTCAGCGTTACTGGCGAAGAGACCAAACCAAGAGGTGAAAATTCCGGAGAATATTCCTAGAATTCTTTCTAACAAGGTCTTATAATGTTCTGGCTCATAGTTATTGGTGTTTGCAACCGCTGTAACATCATTACCTTGTGGGACTTGTATATTCATTTCCTCGTCATTCACAATGATAGAGGACTCCCTTGACGAGAAAGAATGATTGTTACTTTTGTTTGGACTGTTATTATTTAAGCTCATTGCCTTTGGGGACAATATGGTGTTACTTGTGCCATATTGTTTCTTCAATCCCATTGGGGAATAAAAGATCATATTTTCATGGTCGCTGTCTGATCCCTCAGTGGCCTCAGTACCACTGTGAATGCTTCCAGGTGCAGGAATGTTCAGTTGTGTCGTAATGTCATTATCGATGACTGGATCAAATGCTGTCAAATCGTGATCAAGATCATCCTCATTAATCTTTTCTTCACTCTTTGAATCAAAATTTTTCCTAAACTCCTCTTTCAAAGATGGCACTGGAGTTATTGGAGCTTCAGTGCTCATATTTCTAGCGAATGAGTTGTTTTCTTGATTTTCAGAAATATGCTTGATCTGAGGAGATGGAATGGTTTCTTCGAGATGCTTCTTTATGCTCTCCTCAGCTATTTCGTCGAGATCAATTGTCTTTACGTTATTGACATTATTATGTTCATCCCGATCCTTTTCAAACGCATCAACAGTGAACCAATTACCATTATCATCGATGAATTTGAAACAGATTGGAATTTTCTGTTTGTCATCGTGACTCTTCGATTTTAAAAATGATTCTTCAATCGGGTACACCCAAGTGTCAGTATCGACATCACCATCTGACCTCTTCTCCATGGATTTGATCTCCCAATTTGTGAAATCACCTGCGATTCTCAAATTTGCAAAACTTGATTCCTTCTGTGAATATACAATTTCAGACATCTTTGGAATTATGGAAGCAATAAGACAACTGAAAGTTATAAAAAAAAAATATTCAAAATCAGTATAGAAAACTAAACTAACTATTGAATCTATATAAGTGTTAGATGCTTTGTTTATCATCCAAGGATAGATTAAAATTTTAGATCCTTGAGTATGATTACTCCTGCTTTCCATACGATGCTGTATCTGGAAAAACTCCGAAACCTCGTGGGATCATAAGACACGCTTTTTCTCTTTTGGCGCGAGTGAATAATTCTCCCGCAACTAATGCGTTGCAATGCCTGGCTGCATGGGGGACGGGGGAGGTGGGGTTGGGAAACGCGTCCCGCCGGTGGCCGGAAGAGTCCCGGGCTGAGCTCTAGGCTGACTGCTAGGCTGGGCTGCGGTGTGGGAAGAGAGATGGTAAAAGAGGCGTGTCAATCTATCCTTACCAAACTAGGTACCTCGTGGATCTGTGTGCTGCTTCTGGGGAACTTCTGCCAGCTGTTCTTGTCAAATACACGAAAACTGAAGGGCCTTTTGTAGTGTGGAAACACTATTCTGGTAAATAAGGTTTGAAACTTATTGTTCTTGTGATGGCGGAAGAGTCACTTACCGTGTGCAAGAGTTGAGGATATAATCTGCGTGCGTGCCAAATGTCGAAATGGACGATAGAAGATTTAATTCTGGCTATCCTTTATACGATTCGATAGGCGATCAAGAGAGACTGTTTTCCGAGTCGCTCAACTTGAAGAGATGCGACACTCCGTTCCATTCAGAATGCTTGTACCTTTAAATACATGTTACATGTTGTTATATCAATCACAATTTTGTTTTACCATCCTTGTTCGCAGTCTTCTCAAGGACAGTTTCTGCCTTTCTCTTCTTTATATCGTCCTTGTCCTCTATATTAGCTTTGAGTGCTTCCACTGCCCTTTTATCACCAGTAACACCGTCGACAGGCCTGAAGTAGGGTTGGCACCTCCAGTATGGAATACTCTTGTATGCGCCTCCCCAAAGTTCTTGGCCACCAACAGTAATCACATCTTTCTCTTCAATATCGTCCTGAGCAAAGATCGTAGCAACCGTCTTTTCAACAGGCACCACAATCTTCTCCTCCCATTCTTCAAGCGAAGATTTGGCACTCATCGACGCCAATTCAGATCTAATGTCAGTGTGATTAGCTAAGAAAGGTCGCAGTATCTTGAAAAAGTGAGATTTCATTGCTGACCGTGAAGCATTCGACTCTCTACACTCTTTAACAATCTCAAAATACTCTCTAACTATTTTATCTACACGTGGGAAAGTCTTATCCTTTTCTTCAACGTGATCAACATTAAAGAGACCGGGGTTATACAAATTCCCCTCTGCACTCATTACAGCATCACATTCAATGGTCCCCATACATCTCGAAATATCTTCAGGATATAAAATATTACCATTAGCGAAAAAGACTGTTTCACTGGGAAGATTGTCCCTTAGGTATTTTATAATATTCCAATTCGCCAACCCTGTCTTTTGTCCCTTCTGCTCTCTTAATCTACCATGAACAGTCAAAAACTGCGCACCTGCATCTAAAACCATCTTAGCATACTCTAACGTCTTTTCACGTTCTGGAAACACACGTATCTTGGCAGTAACAGGCACATCAAGATTGTCATGCAGCGTTCTAATCAATTTATGTATCAAATCCCACTCTTCCATCAAGAAAGAACCGTAATGACCCTTCTTTGCAATACCTTGAGGACATCCTAAGTTCAAATCTACTGCATCACATTTATCCTGTACCAATTTTGCAGCTGCCAACAAGTATTCCGGATCGTTAGCACAGAACTGAACAATCAGTGGTCTATCAATATCTGAATTACCGTCCAATTCACACCACATGTCTCTCCTATATTTTTCAGACGTGGCAAATAACTTCGCATGGAACATTGGTGTATAACACAACGTAGCACCGTATCTTCTCGACAGAATCCTCCATGCTAATTCGGATTGATCCACCATAGGCGCCAGGATCCTGGATGGACAACCGATCCTCTCAAATAACTCTCTACCTGTCGTTTTACCCTTGGTCATTATTGAGCTTAGTATCTTTATGGTCATGGACAAGATTTTGATACTTCCAAACTTTATAAGCTTTCGTTGAAATTTTTTTCTTTTTTTGATATCGCACTATTCCAATCGAAAAGAAAAATCGATGAGCATCGGAGACATATATGGAAAAAGGAATGTACATGTTATAAGGTGTGATTTATATGAGATTCTATAAGTAATTATCAAGTGTATATAATTATTGGTGTGATTGACCATAACGGGCGCCTGATTGAAGTGCCTGGGCGAAAAGAGAGCTCACTGTCCAGACAGGAGTGGCACTTAAAATCCCAATTCCCAGAAACAAACTACGTTGCGACAATTTGATAGTATTAATGACAGCAACAGTTTCTGCAATGTCCGTTTCAGGTTTTAGCGCTTCCATGGCACGTTCGTCATCAATCAAGTCAGACTCTGACGATGTGATGTGGTAACTGCTATTTGAAATGAATTGCGTTTCAATTTTTTTTAATACTTTAACAATCTTTAACCATAGAATTCTATCAGAAACATTCAATGCTGCATTTATCTTACCCTTTTTATATCTTTCAGTCCATTCTTCCAGAATTTTCAAATATTCAAAAATGATTAGGATGGATGACAAAATACATGTTACTGATAGAATTGGTATTGTTACAATGCCAAATGAATCTGAATTTGATATCATATCATGCCAGAATTCAATTATTTCTAAAGAGTATTCAGTTGCCTCATGCAATGATTCCCAATCGTGATAAAATTTTTTCAAGCCTTTATTCATACCATCCCAATCTTGTAACCAAATCTTGTTCATAAGATCTGATAGGTTAACGCACTTTCTAATCTTGGCAAATAAGTATAATGGAATAATTAGTTTAATCGAAGGGTTTGAAATTATGGTCTTTATATTCTCGTCATTCTGTTTTAATATCCCACCGTTCTTGATATATAATGCTTCCCAATGTTTCATGACGCTTGAAATAATTGGTCTTGAATTCATTCTCCATTTAGCTTCTTTTACTTGACCACCATATTCTGTCTGTTGATTGTTAGCATGCCTTTCAATGGATATTTTCTCATGGACTGTGATCAAATAAGACAGTAACGTTCTGAAGGATAATTTTGAATTTTCGAAGAAATACTGACTTCCTGTAGATAAATAAGCAAGTCCATCCTCGAAATTCCCATTACCCTTTGATAATTCAATTAAAGAAAATTTCGAATCCAAGTTGATACCTAATTCTGAAAGACGGTTGGCCCAGATCTGTGGTTTACCAATATGGAATAATATTTCATTATAACATGATACCCCACATTTCAAGTCGACGGAATGGAAATTACAATCGAGACCAACCAAGGATGAGAAGAAATTGGTTATAAGCAGAACAGTGTGACACGTTCTAATTCTTGATTGAGCCAAGATGAAATATTGAAAATTCTTTTCAACTTGTTCAGATGTCTTATAACGGTCGTTGAGTTGTTTCAATATTTGTGGATTATCTTGAAATTCCATAAAATGGTCACTTTCAATCGGAGGGGTGACAAAATTTTCTAGAGGTAGATTTATTTTTGTTACCTTTATTAATTGTACCAGAGTCATTAAATGCGCTTGAACGTTCTTGGTTGCTCTTACGTCATTGTTGAACGTGTTATTGATAGTTAACAATACTATAGTTTGAATGACCCACAGAGGGGTGTTTTCATAATTATCTTTTTGTTTCTCCAAAATTTTCTTAACGTGAACAAGTGTAATACTTGAAAGAATTGCAGCATGCTTCGATTTGAAAGCGTAAAATGCACCAATGGTAGCTATTGATAATAGTAAAGGATAATTGTCCTTAGTTATTTTCAGAGTCTGTATATGAATGAATGGGAAGATTTTATGAAAATTTTCTTTGTATAAATTGACATGACGGTTTAGTTCTTCAACAGTAGGGAAAACATCAGAAGTTAAATTGTTGGAAGATATTATCCAATCACGTATACTACTATTGAAAGGTGATAACTCTTCGTTATCATTAAGGGACTCTTGTGACAAACGAGGAGGAAATGATGATGAAGGGTTTGGAAGAATTGAATCGGGTTTGAGAAAGTCGTTATTTTCCTTGAAAAGATCAAATTGTCTCGAAGTGAATAAATCTGGAATGTTACAATCAATAGAGTTGAAATTGAATTCATTATTTAGTGAGAATTGTGTTGCACCCTTATTGTTGAAAGAACTGCTGCTCGATGAGTAAAAATTTGAACCTGAATTTTCGTTTGGTGATGGTGTCGGAAGTATATTTTGAGCAAAATGTTCAAAATCGATGGTATTTGCAGTAGAAGAAGTCGTATTTGGTTGATTTTCACTTTTAGAAAGAAATTTGTTGAACCATTGCTTGTCCATATCCAAACCTAAATCGTTGGTCAAATTTTCCAAATGAGAAGCTGATAAGTCTAAAATTGATGATGGTTTATCTAAAGAGGATTTGATCTTTGTAGGATGATTTAGAGCTTGAGAAATTGACGCTGATCCGCTGAATGAGTGGTCATTTATGGCTTGTTTAGTAGCAGTAGCAGTAGTGGTAATGTCTGATTTTGTCGGGGATATCGATTGAAAATTGAAAAGATCTAAAGTTGAATTTGATGGATGGAAATTGGCGAAACCACCAGACCCACCGAATGAAGATCCCATCGTTAGGAAATCAGTTAAGAAAGGGACATTATCATAGTAAGGATTTTTCCAATCAATTTGATTTGTTTGGTTATGATGGCTGTTTGGAATATTGTGTTGAATATCAATTGATTGTAAATTCGATTGATCATCTAACGATAAGAAAGTTGGTACATCAATTGAATTTAAATCTACACCAGATTCTGCAGCTTTTTCAATTAATTTTTGTGCCGTTAATTGTGGGGTAGAAAATCCGACTTGATGAGGGAAATCTGAGTCTTGTTCAATGACAGGCTGATTATTTGTTGGTACGTAAGTGAATGCTGTGGAAGCAGAGAAGGATGCATGCCTTTTATTTCTTTGCTTAAGAATGGGTTCATGATCATAATTTTGTGAAGTCAAATCATTTTTATCCTTAGTTTCAATTTTAGTTACTACATTTTTATTATTTTTCAATTTTTTATTATTTGCCTCTCTTTCAGCTAATTTTGCAGCGTCTCTTGCAGCTTTTTTCATCTGTGCAGCGGTTTGAGCCAATGGATTTGTTAAGGTTGGTAATATAGTTTTTTTATTCCCATCCACTTTAATAATATGTTTATCCGGGTCTGTATTTCTTTTTCTTATAGTTGATGGCATCGCTCCATTTAAATCTAAATTTTTGTTATTTTCCATTAGTTTTTCAAAAGTGTTATCATTATTTGATTTTGAAATTAATGAAGAATGTAATTTATGTTGATGTCTTAAAACTAGATCTCTTCTTGCGAAACATCTTCCACAGAAAGTACAAAGAAATGGTTTTTCACTTGTATGGGCCCTTTGATGTCTTTTTAGATGCTCTTGTCTAACGAAACCTCTCGTACAGATACTGCATAGGAAAGGTCTTGGCTTGTCAGTCTTGATTATTCTTGATTTTTTGGGAATTGGCAATAAATTTGCAGCAGATGGAGTGACATTATTTGAGTTTGTTGGAGTTGGCAAAGCCGACACGTTATTATTTTCTAGATCTTTGGGGACATAACCAGGTGGAGAGAACATATTCTTGTTTGATATATGTGAGTCTGTTTATATGGTATAAGTTTGAGTAGATGTGTGAAGGTTAATGAACTACTGAACTTACAAGATATATTTCCAGATTTGTAAGAGAACGAAAAAAAAAAACCAATACGAGAGGTGTCGAGACAACGGAATAACATTTTTGGGCCATGTGACGAGGAGGAAGAAAAATGACGTCGGCGGGAAGTAGCGAGATGTTGCTTTTTTTTTTTGCTGTGGTGCCATGTTTCTTTTTCTTCGTACAAAGCGATGATGAACGGAGAACGTTGAACATTGTGTGTCACGTGTCAAAATGTGCGACTATCCTTGCATCGTGTCCAGTATAATTAGCCGCCATGGTGAACATCATCATCAAAAACAAATCAAATAAGCCAGTTTCATGACTAAAATTTTGTGGTGCAAATTATGGTGCGAACAGACAGTAAGCCTTACATGTAGATCTTCCCTGGGCTCATGTCACAATGACGGCCCAAGTTCAACCGCTGACTTCTGATAGCGTTGCATCTTGGTGAAAAGAGATCAGAGTATTGTACCCCTCCACGTCTCTTTCTAGTCGTATACTGCCCATGCTCTAACCTTGAGTAGCAGTTGACACAATTATAGCCTTCGACGCTGTTTTAATGAATGTGTTCCAATTTCTTGCTCTGAAAACCACGAAAAACGAATAGCGCTTCGGCACGGCGGCTAGTATGATATATAGTCACATTTACGATATGCAAAGTGCAAGACACAGCGAGACAACGCCGCCAGAATCTATGATTCGTCCATAAACAAAGATGCATAAACATCATACGTACAATTAGGAAGTACCCAGTTGCTCACCCAGTTCTTTTGTGAATACAGTACACCTTCACACCGTGATAAACACCAATCTCTCATACAAGAAATTGAGAGACTTTTTTCACCTTACGAAACAAGCCAAGAAGGCATTGAACTCATTCAAAGATAGGTTCTTCAAATCTGGTACGCTCATTCTCACAGTTTCCTATTGACTACTTACATATAATCTTATAATATCTTTAATAAAGTCACTTCTATAAGACTCTCGCTCTTGTCTCGCCTTCGGAGAGCCAATTAAAGATCTATAAAATAGTATTCGAGGGATTTCAATGGAAATATAAATGTGAATGAAACTCATTCTCACATTGAGACACAACTGAGACGTCTCTATCGGAGGATTTTACGGATACAATGTTGAGAAGATACAGTACTCCAATCTTAAAGCCATATTGGCCATTCTTCCTCGGTGGTGCCATAGTATACTATGGGATGAGTAAGTTCACAACGAAAGTTATGGACTCCGATGAGTATATCAATGACCCAAGACATCCCAGATTCAACAAAGGCGGCAAACTTGTAGATTTGAATGCCAAATCAAATCCATAAGTGCCCTATGCATGTCTATATTATATCCAGGTTTCATCAATTTTTTAAGATAGGTGAAAATAATAACCATTTCTAATTAGATAATATTACAATAGCGTTCATAATACGAGAAGGAAAAAAAAATACACAATTACATATGGGTATATGTACATGTATATATGCAAATAATAGATCATTTCAATATTTTCATTGCTTCATCAATTGCAGCTTGGAACAATTGACATAACTGTTTCCTATTTTCTAATCCTACGCTAACCCTTATCAAACTTTCACTAAGGCCATATTTAGACACTTTTTCAATATCAGCATAATGATACAATATCGTGTAAGGACATGCCAATGTCATTGTAGTACCTAAGGAAGGACCCTTAGCAACATTCAAACAGTTGTAAAACAGTTTCGCTTGCTCTAAATTATTGAAATCTATTGAAAAGACACCGCCATAACCACCATCTGATTTACATTTAATTTTCTCATAATTTTGTTTTGTTTCATTTGAAGTTAATCTTGGGTGATAAATTTTCTTGAAAAGATTATGCTCTCCAATATGCGGTATTAAAACTTTATCTAACAAGTAATCTGTAGTATAATTGATCTTTAACATTTTGGCAATAAAATCCCTAGAATTTCTCTCCATAATAATCGCATCTTCACACCATAAATTATCCTCAAATTCATTATTATCAATCAAGAAATCTTTGGCAAAATTGTAAATTGTACTATTAGAATTGAGTGCCATTGCCCCAGCCATGACATTACCTACATCACCACTGAAAATTTTAGTTAATGAAGTACAGACAACGTCCGCATGAACAAGAGCATCGACATTGAAAAACCCCCCCACAGTCTCATCCACTATAATAATAAAACCGAAAAGATTTGATAATTCTTTTAATTCCAATAAATTCCCCATTTTCAACAGTGGAGTTGATGGTGCTTCAATCAGAACCGCCAATATTTGCTCTCCTGAATGTAAAATATTTTTCAGTTTATTCATACAGTCAATTTCACTCACGTACGGTAAGCAATAAACGTTATTTAAAGTCTTTAGCATCTTGTAAGTATCTGGATATGAAAACCCGAAGACTACTGTTTTCTTGTGCAATATGTTACTTTCACCAGAAATCGAATTATTCATGATTGATCTTGATCGTTCAATTCTCTCTGAATCATACTTCAGAAGTAATCGATGGACAGTGAATAACGCAGCCATACCAGTTGGGAAAAGGAATATATCTGTTTCGCAATTAACTTCCACTGAAGTTTCTTCATTTCCCTCATCTGATCCACCATCAATGTCATTTTGAAATTCACTATCATTCTCCTCATTTTCTAAAAATTCAATATTTGATCCCATTTCGATAGGCTCTGCAGGTACCATTGAATCAAAAACTTGATCACTGTCGCTGTCATTATCGGTGCTATTAACAACAGTATTATCGTCATTTACATCATACAGATGGATACTATTTACAGAATTGTTGTCTTCATCACGGTTGCTATTACTACGGCCGTTCTCATCTTCCTCATCATCTTTAAAATGATAGTTTTCATCCTCATTTTCGGTATTTAGATTAGCTATATTTATAGTAATACGTTTTTTTAATAATGTCTTGGCCCTCTCATTCATGGAAAGCTTTATTGTAGATGGAGAATTATTCCGTATTAGTTCTTGTTGTGTGACATTCTTTTCTGCCATAAAAAGTTCATTTTGCACATACTGTGCCAATCTACTTGAAACAATCTCACCACTCAACTCCCAATATTCTCTAGCCAGATCATAGTAATTTTTTAACATGAATACAACAGCGATTTTAGACTCCATTTTAAATTGACGCTCGCCCTCATTGAGAGGCTTTGAAGTAGCTAGCTGTAAAATACGAACTTTCACATTAGAGTCATTGGATCCATGGCGAATGTATTCCCTGCATCTCTTTGCTACATTATAAGAAGGAAAACAAAGACATAACTCATTATCCTTAGCATATTTATCATTCAAAATGTCACACAATCTAGCTACAGATTTGTTTAGCTTCATTCGAGGATATCCATTTTCAAAGACACTCGGATTCTTGGCATATTCGATAGCTGAATCCCAAGTTGGTAAATTTACAGATATGGGATGATCATCCTTTGAAGGTATTGGATCGTCAATTTTACCAAACATTCTGGCCATCGCTATAGATTAAGATATGTTTAATTGACTTTAGTGTGTCTGAGATTCAATTTGAGATGCTCTTGGCCTTCTTATACTTTTACACAGACCTTTCTGGCTTTCTTATAGTTTTCAACACAGCTTGCTAGTACACAATTTTTTTTTTCACACTTCCCTCTTACTGTGTGAAAATGAATCATCATACAAGATATATGTTATCGATAAGTCAATAAAGCCTGTAGCAGCCGCTACCAGTGGTGGTGTTGCATACAGTGTTAGAGAGAGAGACTGTAATGCCTGCATACACGACTTTCGATGTATTCTTGACAGATAAGTGCATTTGCTTGAGACCTTTCAGGAACCAAATTTGTATCTCAAGTCTTCGAGATGAGCAGTAGGTACATCTTTAATGAGCTTGAAGTTGAAATATGATGTCGTTGTATATATTTATGGGGCGGCCCCTCTGTTTGACTTGTCATCCTGGCATTGACCATGAATATACGGAGATTACCTAGCTTACTCGTAGTTATATTGCATTTTTTGGAAATGGATAGCAGCAGAGAACAGCTAGCTAGTCCAACATGTTGGAATTTTGTATTACGGTGAACGAGACATACTGAGGTAGCATGAAAGCTCATTCGTTCTTGTTTACACAATTATTTATGGTCGTTATATAACATGAGGTTAACACTTCACACACGCCACTGCAGTGCATTTTAATATTATCTCTCTTAAATGACCTGAGCCTGTTTTCAACAAGTGAAACTTAATAAGACTTGCAGATCATCATAATGGCTAAAAGGAGCCCAATGGAACGCTAATACTTACACGAATCTCCATCGCATTCGCCAACATATATGCAAATTTGGAACCTTGCGAACATACGCTGCCCAACTTCACATGATAGGCAACGGTCTATCTTTGAAATAAATCTTATATTCGATGATGTCCACCATTTCAACCTTTTGCTCCTCATGATGGAATTGTAGTATACCTAGAGGCGGATCCAAAGCCACTATATTTCCCAATAATCTTTGTTTCTTACCAATAAACAGAGTAGCAGTCTTCTTTTCGTCATCGATTGACAGTAAACCAAACCTTACAGTATCATTATCCTTGTATCTATCGAATCTATCGTCTGTATCGTTCACGACATGTGGCAATTCAAGATCTCCTTGTATTTCCAGTAGCGTATTACCCAGCGGCGTTATAATACTCGTTTGTCTATTCTCATTCTGCAATAATTTAGTTATCTGCAACGTCGATATTGGCACATTTGGCATCTTGTTGGTGTTGTTTTTTGTTATTGAGTTTCTTTACTTAGATATACCATTTATTAGTAGTAGTAAGTCAAAAAAAAAGAGACATATATAGCTCATCATCGCTATTTTCAAATAGATCAAGGATATAAAGGAAACTCACACACAATAATGCTAGCTAGGATAGTAAACTTGGTTTCTCGCAAGTCAAATAAGAATATTGTTGAAAAATATACAGAAGATTTATCCCAGATAACTGCAGAGATTCATAATTTGGACAAAGTTTTACAGAGGAGAGAGAAAAATTTAGCAAGTTTACAATCTAAGATAAACTACTATGGATTAGCAATTGGAATTTTCATTCTTTCATACGTGCACTGGTACAGTTTTGGAAACATATTGTACGTTAGCTTGGCTGCTTTAATTTATGTTGGTTTTCTAGTGTTTATCAAATGGATAACTTATAGGATTTGGCACCTATTGACTACACAGAAGACAAAGAAACTAAGTAAACTGAAGGCAATTCATGCCAAGAAATTAAATCAATTGAAAACTGAGACGAGATTTAACGAGACGAATTCGATTATCAAGAGATTTACTTCAGGTAACGATGAAAATGACGATCAAATGTTACTATTAGATGAAGAGTTAGTTAATAAACAAAATCAATTAACTTTGTTAAAAGAAGAACTATCAAAGCTTCAAAATTCTAATAAAGTGGAAAAAGATGCGTGGTTTGATAAAGTTCTTAATGTCATTGCAGGTGGTAACGAACAAAACAATGTGATAAAACCTATTATTTGTGAAAAATGCCAAAAACATACTGGAGCTTACAAATTAGCTAATAAATCACTAACCTATATATGTCCCCAATGCAATTGGAAATATGAAAGTAAATAAATCTACGTACATTTTTACTTAGACAAAGACATGATAGCATTGACGATGTCACCATTGTGTTCTTTTAAAGCTTTAACAGCCTTGTTTTTAGTGACGTTAGCTTGTTGCATAACTAAATCGATATCTTCCTTGGCTAAATCACCAGCATCGACTTCTTCATCATCGTTGTCGTTAGCAGCGGTAGCATTGTCGTTAGCGGCAGCAGCAGCTTGCATATCAGCTTGAATATCTTCTGGAGATTTAGTAGCAATGTCCTTTTCGCTTGGTAGGATACCACTGGCTTGAGCTTGTTGTTGAGCAGCAGCTAATTTTTGAGTGAAATCGTCAATCTTTGGTTCACCAAAGACGACATAGTTACCACCAGCAGATCTGAAGACTTCTGGGTTGTCAATGGCAACAATTTCGTTGTTCTTTCTTCTGAAAGTAACTCTGATGATACCAGCAACCTTCTTTAAACCTAATTTTAAGATAGCTTCTCTGGCTTTCTTTTCGTTTTTGGATAAAATAGTGACGTTGGCGTTTTGTGGGATAGCAGACATTGTGTGGATTCTATTAAATTGATTAATATGCTGTCCTTAAAAGTGAACCTGTTAATTGAGAAAACTCGACGTTGGAAAATTTTTCTCGTAACGGTTGTCCTCTTAAGAGAAAAAAACAGCATACACGACAAAAAGCACAACGGAAAGTAGCATAAACACGATCTCTGTAAGCATAACACACTGTTCAGTATCCAGCCATTGGCTGTTGGGACACATGTTTGCTCATCGAGGACATTCACCGGTGTAATTTGTTGAGATGCTTCTGCACTTGATTCTCGTGTATTTCTGGGATGCAGAGGCGATGACCTCTTGGTAATACACTCAATTGAAAAGGAGCTACACGGGACAATCGATGCCACTTATACGTCACTTCTTGGTAGAGTCTCCATTCCACGGCGTTTCCAGTATCCGTAGTCCTTATTATGTAGTCATGTCAGCCTTATTGCATTTAATCTTCGCCAATATAAAAAAACAGTTTCTTAACAATCCATATTTGGTATGGAGGAGGACCCTTTCTGCAAATAGAATAGGCTAATGTTTCAAACATGCAGAAGGCTGTTGCCATCTGGAGCAACAAATATACGATCAGCTGCTACTCCTTGTATACGATACAGAAGTTATAATGTAAGGGCATCTTCGCTATTGAGACCCCACAATACAAGATCACACCTTTTTGAAAGGGCAAGATGCTACTCTACCTGGGGTGATGGCAAGAGACCAGATCAAATACATTTCTCTAATGGCGGGATGAATCGTTTCACCAGGTTTAAAACGGGTATACGAATGATATTAAAGAAATCAACAAAACCCTTCAATACTGATGATATCAGTGCATTCATATCATGGATTGTAGTGAGTCACGTCATCTTATTCATAATATCAACAACCACATTTTTCTCAGTGATCATTTACTTATTAAATACGGTCTCTGCTCAGGAATATTTAGCCAAGAAAATAGGTAAATTACTCACTAGGAACAACCCTGAACTCTCAGTAATATTTGAAAATGCCATAGTGCCGAATTGGTCTTCTTCAAAGATCAGGTTCAACAAAGTATTCGTGTCTCGAAGGCCAAATCTATCTAATACAAGTGAATTTGTTAAAGGGTCACAAAAAGACGCAATGCAAAGGGCAACATTAGCCCTAAGTGAAAATGTACTAGTTAATAACAATGACTTTAATGACGGTAATTATACACAATTGGATTTGACCATCGATCAAATAGAAATATCATTGAGCTTCACCAAGTGGTTGAACGGAAGAGGTATCCTGGACGAAGTTGTAGTAAGCGGGATTAGAGGTGTTATTGATAGAACTCATATAAAATGGGATCCCGCTTTAGATCCAGCACTGTATAAGAATGTTCACAAGCCTGGGGATTTTGAAATTTCTCAGTTCATAATGAATGATGCTTTAGTGACCGTTTATCAACCTAGTGGATTTAGACCATTCAATATAAGTATAATCAATTGTAATTTACCTAGACTAAGGAAAAATTGGCTACTCTATGATATTTTAAATGCAAATAACATCAATGGTGCATATGATAATTCAATGTTTACACTACACAAGAAATTAAATGCAAACAGTTCGAGTCTATTGACCAGAATCAGGATAGATAATTTGGATATAGATCATCTAAATGCAAATGATCAAGGTCCCTTTGGATGGATCACTGAAGGTACCGTCAATATGCTAGCCGATATCGAACTTCCCAATCAAGACACTGACGGATTGCAATTCAAGGACATTGTACAGGAATTCAAAAGAAAACTCTCTAACAAGAAACTGGAAGAAGAACAGACTATTCCCAATAAATTTGCCATGGAATTCTTTCTAAAATTGAACAACGTTAAAGCAGAAGTCCCATTATTTACTAGGGAACTAACATATAAAAATAACGCACTGATTAGACCAATTGTGGGGTATATGAATTCCAAAAGAACCTACATTCCTATAAGATGCCGCGTAATCAAAGATATCAAGGATTTTGAAGGAGCATGGACAGTTTATGATTCGCATTTGATGTATGATTTGAGTTCAAAAGTTTATGATGCCTTCGCAACCTACGTTGCTGATGAAGAAAGACGATCTATAAGAGTCAGAAGAGTGACATTCTGGTCGCTACAATTGTTTCTACAGATGATATTGATGGGACTAGCGACTATTACTTAACTTTTCGTAAATCATGGAATAGTTTGCATTATGCGATCATTCGATTTTTTTTTTTTACTATGTAAATACTTCTAAGCAAAATACAAGTTTTGAAGAGTAAGAACTACCTTGATCAAGAGATATAAAGTTTCAAAATACAGCGAAGTAAGCTTGTAATTATACTGAAGAATATCTATGACACGTGCTCCTGTGGTTAGAAGTGGTCTTTCTTTCGCTGCTTCTTATGTGATTGTTAGGGGTGTCAAGCGATTTGTAGAAAACCATGTACCTGAAGAGTGGTTATCAATAAAAGATCAAAAGGAAATCGAAGCTACTGAAGCATTAAGAAAAGTTGCAGAGGTTATACAGGCTCAGCTTCCCCCTATAGCAGAACTTGAGTTAGATGATCGAAATTCAACTGGATTAAAGAATGTTTATCACATTTTCATGAGAAAGATGCTAGCTTTAAGACAATACGAAATTGAAATTTACGTGTTTATTATCTTTGCTCTCATAATGATTCCAGCGATTGTCTCATTCTGGTATGGGACTCGTTCAAATAGGAAACATCTTGACAGGGATTCGGATGACAAGGGAAGTAAATCTTATAACGTACAAGATATGAGTGAAAAAGAACTGAATTCAACACCTCCAAGTAGCAAACGTAAGACAAAGAAAAATAAACGTAAGGAAAAGAAAAATAGCAATAAAAAGACAAAACGTGCGGATGATTCGACAAATGAAAACTCTCCCAGTGGTAACAAAAATACGGTACGATCTAATCCCAGTGATGACAATGGGAAAAACAGGCTTTTTCGTGAACCTCATAATCTACTTCTTAATGATGATGCTAGTAATGCTAGCGACTTTTTGGATCATATCAATGCTGTTAGCAATTCTTCTGGTAACAAATCTGACAACGTTTTGGGAGATGAAGACACTGACGAAAATACTCATGAGATTAATGACAATGAACTAGATAATTTAGCCAAGTCATATATCATCGATAGGGTGCGCGAAAAGGAAGGTAGTATACCAAGAGAGTTTCCCAAGTTGGAATTGTCATCTCCCCTCAATGATGGCTTGTCTAACCGTCCTTTGAGGTCATCATCTCAAACAAGTGCTGGAACAAATAGCCTTGATAGGGCACGCCACTCTAGGACACCTTCCTTCATACAATTCTCACCGACAAAGCAAAGCACTCAAAGCGTTCAAGTAGATAAAAATAATGCCTATTCACAGCCTTTTAGCTTTTAGCTTCTACCCAATGGATAATAGGCCTTCGTTTTTTTGTTATTTATTGACGTAACCTACTGTTTAATATAAACTACCTCGAATTTGATAACCTTGTTTTATATGCCTTCAAAATTCTTATATTTGTTCAAGAAGTTTACTTTTTTGAAACATGACAGTAATGGAAGGCAAAAGAGGTAGTTCTATTCAAAGGATGATACCAAATACGTATAGACTTTGAAATTTTGCACATGATGAGAACTCACTCTTAGGCTCATGAAACGGGTGTAGGAAGCATTCTTTTAATGAGAAAAGAAATTTAAGTCTGGCGAACTCGAATTGTACTTCTTTGCTACGTGATGATTATTTTACACACCTGTATTTGAAAGAGCTCAATGTAAACTCATGATTGAGGTGTCCATTACCATCACTTCTCAGATTATGTATCTTTACGACCAAATAGAGTACAATCATTTTGTATACTCGAGATTCAATAGTAACTGCTACAAGTATTAATAACCTATTAGCCACAATATAAAGAAAAATAGCGACTTTTCAAGGTAAACTACATATAGAATTATTTTTTCTGTTAATAGTTACAGAAAATCTGTACTTGTATATCCAGAAGTGTTCTAAGCCATCGCTATAATTTAGAACGGTACACCTGCTAAGGAGATTATATCTCATGTAAAGTCAAACCACTATTTGTTGAAGTACAAGAAACCAAAAAATTAATGAACATTTGGTTTCTACAATGCACTTGTTTCTGTCAGATAATATCGTACTGATCAAGAGATATGATTATAAATTCCGGCCCTGTTTTAGTTCTAAATAGTAAGCCTATTATGAATATATTCCAAGTGACTGTGGATTATTTCATGGGATCATTTTGCGCTTAAAGGCCTGTAAACACTAGGTGACGTTTCATTCATTCCCTATCTCCAATATCACTTAAATAACAATAAACTAAAAACAATTGACACTCATGTTCTTTTTTTAATAACGATGAAATAAAATCTCGAACATAGAGAGAAGAATTAGTTTACTTCGATGCTTAGTTTTGAAATAATAATTTAATACAGAAAATATAGTCAAAGCAAGAAGTAAGGTTTCTTGTTCATTATATATTCATTAAACAGAAATTAGTCATTAGCTGGAACTTTTCAGTTCCGTATAGAAAACAAAAGGATAAACCCATGTGCACATTTAGATGTGCCAAAACGTTTCTCTTCATTAACACAACTAAGGGTTATGTGTTCTATTATAATAAGATGGCCTTCTAACTGGCTCGAGTATGATACGAGATCTATTTGTTGGGATCATCTGTTCATCTAAAATGCTAGAAGAATTATGAGCAATTAAGGTATATTCACTGGCAGCTTTTAAGTCAGGCGAAACTCCAGCAAAAGTAGCTAAATTTTCACAGAAGTTGATATCCTCAATATACTGACTATTATTAAATACTCCATAGCTATTTCCTGTGCGTCAAGCACCAATAGCCGCATCAACGTAAGGTCTGTACCCATTTTGGGCGACAATAAAGCCGTATGTAGAACTTGCGTCACCAGTGACAGATTCAAGATAGAAATAATTGTTAATACCATTTCTAGCAGGAAATTTAGCTCCATATCGTAGCAGGTCGACAGACATTACCTCAGAAATTTGTGAACCCCGGAACACTCCTACAATGTACCCATCATGTGTTTGTTCTATTGCTCCGGTATTTCCTCCACTACTAGTAGTAATGGCGTTAAGTGTATCCAAAACTGCATAATCAACACCAACCAAATTGGTGTTGGGTAAATCACCATCCCAATAAGCGAATACTTAACAAATGTTCGTACTACCTCGTTTACAAAGTTTTGAGCCGTCACTAAAGGACGCGGTTTGATCTAGAACGATGAATCCCGTATAAACAATTTAAACAATTGGAACTAAAAAAAGATAATATTAGCAAAAACGTTTTTATACGTATTTTCTTTTTGAAATTGAAGTGTAAATCGAAAGTGACGCTATTAGCCATTGATATTGAATAAATAGATGAATGTGTGGCTTATTTGATTGCAAAATATAAGTAATTTGAGTACTTTCTGTTGTGTAAAAAAACATAAACTAGAGCAAAGCACTAAAAAAACTGTGGTACCATAGACTTATATTTATATGCTTTGACCTCAGTTGTCATGGTATTCACAAATATTCGTATTTTCAAAAGTAGAACCTCATTACTTGCCGTCGAGTAGCTTCTCCGATTTATGAGCAGCTTGGTAGTAGCGACAGTGCGTTTTGTCTCTCAAACGTCCAGCAATGAGAAGTCCTTCATTAAGTAAACATTCATTGTGCAAGACCAATACTGCGTGCTTGTCGTCGAGTGTTTCACTTGAAGCACTCTAAAGTAAAGTCAAATTTCACTAATTTTTAAAAGCGGAGGCGGCGTTCCTGAGACCACCGCGTACCATTTTAAAGTTACTCCGATTATTATCATCATCATCGCGTAGATCACTCAAAATGGTTAATTACAGGCAATTCTAACGAGGAACCTTACTGAATTGGGCAGGTCGAGTTTGTGAGGCTGCACCGTTTCCCTGGAAGCACAGAGTGACTTAAACTTTAACTGATATTTACGGAAGTGCCACCCTTACGATATTTTAGGGAAAGAAATCTCTATACCAACACAGAATGGTTGCCTTTGTCGACTACTCAGATGAGGAGACATCTACGTAGTTGGAGTCGCAGAAGGGGAGTGGAGGTCATTCGAGGCAGAAGTCCGAATTTGACCGTTTTTTGTTCCTGGACAAGTCGTTTTTCGACAGTGACTTTTTGGGAAATCGGAGAGATATTCCAGGATTTCCAGAGAACTCTCGATGAGATATCAGAGTCCTATGGTGAGGATGGAGGACTGACAGAAAAAGGAGCGACTGAATTGTTCCACTGGATTTCCACACAACTTTAAATGATGAGGGTCCCTATCTTAGTTTTTCTTGGAGACAGAAGCTATGCCAGTTATTCTCATAGTGACAGTGTAATGGGGTCCAGATAAATCAAAGCAATTTTCATGGGCGAGCTATCAAAGGTCAAAACACTGAGTAAATCACACTTCTGTACTATTCCTTCAGAGAAACATACACAAAGATTTATAATTTGGTATGAGGGGCCTAGTACTAGGGCGTGAAACCAAACTCTTAGCTTTTTTTGTTTCATTTTCTTACTGCAATGACTTATCAAAGGCATGGCGAAAATCCTGAGAAGTGTCCTTTCTCAATAATGTACGAATTTAGTCGCAAATAACTTCATTTCTTTGAGTACAAAACTTGTTGAGGCAAGTGGATGTGAATAATTAATCATCTCAGGTTTTTACATTGCATTACTTGAAGGTACTGAAGACTATGAAATATGACGGCTTTGTTACCCGGCCTCTCACTACAGAAAATTTTTTTATTCGTGATACAATCATAAAAATCGCATCTCATCGCAAATTGAAACTAGGAAGAAGATAGCTGAGATATCTGCGAAGGGACTACAAAGAATGGCACAGGCAATATTACCTATTACCGTCATTGCCAAAAGGCTAGAATTGACTTCAGGCTATGAATTTCACACCATTTTGAAAACACTAACGTCTCCAGAATATGTCAACGAACAACTTTTAAAATCCGAGCTAAATTTGTTAAACACAAAGATTTTGAAGTTACTACGCTCAGGTACTGATTTCGACGTTTGGAAAGGTTGTCATGTTGCCGCTGTTGTTTGCGCCTACAATCCTTTAATGCTGGTTTCATATGGGGGTCAATTCCTGTCCGCCATATATTCTAAATTGGAACAGAAGAGCAACTATTACTCGGTGGATAGAGCTACCCTCGAGTCAAATACTTTACTTGAAACTTTAATCTCAAGCACATCCATTTTAATGGATTTGATGAGGAAGAAGCCCACTTTGTCCAGAGAAAGTTTAGTACCAAAACTTAAGGCAATTATTCCAACTCTAATCAATCTATGCCAAAGCTTACCAAAACTGTGCTTGCCTGTCTTGAAAACTTTGCTATTAGAACATTCTACTACTTTCAAGCCTTTTGCTAATAAGTATCGTACAATCCTAACCGGATTGATTACTGGATACTATGCCCGCTTGGACAGAAACACGCAATTATTAATTTCTGATAATTACGCATATTTGCACCTCATCAAAATACAAGCCTCTCAATCCCAAAGTGAGACTGATGTTCACCACAAGGCACATCGTGATGAAGCATGGAGAATGGGTTTACTTTCAATTTTGCTTCAATTCAAACCAATAGTAGAAATATGTGGAAATATCCTAGATTTTGATCAAGATAGTGACTTAGTAAAGTTGATTCAAAGTCTTCCTCGTGATTTATCTAAGGAAGACGACAATGCAGATCCAAGGAAAAAACTTATGGACTTCTTACCGGGCCTAAAAATCGATTTCAATGACGCATTGACACTGAACGATATTCCAGCCCGTTTGAACCTTCTAGTAGATTTGCTATCGTCCTTTATCTCATTACCAACTCCGTACCCAGTTAGAGTTCCTATTGGTGCCATTAACTCAATATCCGAGGTTTTAGTTACAATGACACAGAAATATTTACCAATTAAACGCGAACTCCGTCGTGACAATGAATTAACTTCCGTCATTAACCACATTTTACCTTGCATTCAATCCTGTGGTATTAACTTATGGACAGTCCTATTAAACAACTATGGTAAATCATGCCTGTCATTTTCTGAAAATATTTTGGCCTCATTGAAGTTGTTCATCCCAGTGAAGCCAAAATCAAAAGATATCGACATTGCCACATGTAAGTTACTAAAAACCGAATTTTTGAATACGTTTAAGTTAATAAATCTAATTTTAATACATTTGGGTCATCAGCTTAACGAAATCGACTCTATAAACCAATTTATAGATATTTCATTAAAATTAACTGAAGATGACGAATTGGTAGACTCATTTTACAAGAACCAACAACAATTGAAATTAAAGAATAGCTCTACTGTCACTAACATGTCACAAAAAAAGAATCAGAAAAAGGATTCCAATACAGGCGCTTTATCAGATCTGTATACTCATCCTGATCGATTCAAGGTTTCTACATCGATTGAATGGTACAATGAAATTAATAAATTTTTGTTCCATATCTTAAGTTACTGGAAGTTACCTTCTTCTCAACAAGTGAAAATTTTAAGATATATTATTTCAAAATCATTAATCTTGAAAAGCAAGTTAAATTACATTCCAGAAAGTTTTGTGAAATTGTTGAGACTTGTTGTAATCAATCCTGGTAATGAACGTATTTCTATTTTACCAATTGCAGTATCCCTATTGAAAGATTGTAGCGATGAGGTGTTTGATTTAGCTATTCATCCTAGATTGCCAATGTCAATCATTCACAGCGTTACAGCTGCTACTGTTCATAATAATGAGTATCTCGAAGTTACTGAAGAAGAGCCAACTGTCACTTCTAAATTTGAAATGTCCAGTTCAATATTAGAGGAAAAAGAAGTGATCGAGGTTCCAAAATCTGTAGCGAGAAGTTCTGCTATGACTACCAAGAGCAAAGTTCATGCGGATCCTTCTTCCAACCATAGAATCACTGAAGATGTGAAATATGAGAAAAGCGTACTCAAAACTTACGTTAATAGTGCTGTAGGAGAGGATAAAGTCAATAACGTAGCTTCGACAAAGAGAGCAAATAATGAAGAAGAAAAACAAGATTTTAAAAGAGCCAAGGTTGAAGAGGGTGCTTCTACCAGCAATATCGAAGTTGTAGAAGGTGCCATTAAGGTACAACCTGAAAAGCAGGAAGAAAGTGGAGATGACGAAGATTCTGATTCAGATTTTGAAATTCCTGCCATCGAGCTCAGCGACGATGAAGATGAATGAGTTAAAATACCCATAATACTGTTTCATTTTCTTCCAATCATACATAACATTAGATTAACATAATTGTATATTATAAATTTTAAACTCCACAATAAAACAAATTTTCTTACACCATAGTTGAAATTTTCTCTACTACAGCATCTTTAGTCTCCTGTGACAATGGCTTTGGACCGCTCATATATTGACTAAATAAGAATCTACCGACTAGAGGCTCTGTGACGAGACCCAAATCGAAAGTTTCTTTTGTCTTATTATTATAGTAGTAAAACTGAAGAGAACCATCTGCATTCAATTCCATGACCAAATCATCATTTGGGGAAAAAGAACCCTTCTTGCTGTAACCCTTTCTTAATTGATCAATGCCTTTAGATAGAACTTCTTTATTGGCTTCAGCGTCAGGATGATTCCACAAAGTCTTGATTGTACTCTCTCTGACGAAAGTCAAATTGGTGGATTTGATGGGTGTTAGCTTAGCACACATTCTTATTCCACTATCCAGTAGATTTCTAATCAAAACAACTGATTTTACAGGATCTTCCAAGGCAAGTTTTACGTTCTCAGAATGTGATTTCTCTGGATCTGTATCAATAAAAGTCTTCTTGAGGAAATTTGAATTTAAAATTTTAGGAATCAATTTCATATCCTTATCAGCCGCATAAATGGCCAATCCATAGGCTTTAAAATTGATAAAAGTCACCGATCTAACACCGTGACCCAGAAGAGAGTAGGTAGTCTTTAATGGGTACTGTGAAGGGCCAATCTGCGCCAAAAAAGGCTCGAGCTCTTCCGTTACACTAATAAATTGGGGTGCTTTCTGCATATAATTGTCACGATAATAAATATAACCCCATGCCAAGGCTGCACCAGATAATACTGCCAATGTTATTTTCTTTCCAGACATGGAAGAAGGTCTGTCGTTCATAGACTCGTCATTAGACTTGGATTTCACCGAAGAGGCTGGTTCCGTAGTACTTGCAAACCTTACCATGGATGCTCTCGTAAGTGTTTTGGTGGTCAACACCGGTGTCCTCTTAAGAAGGACATTTCTATTATTATTAAGTAACCTGCTTAGCATTCTCGAATCAGTCTACTCGAATCAGTCTAGGTCCAATAGCTGCACTCTGAGGAAAAAAGTATTAGTGATGTGACTGAAATGTGTCTATCCCGTATTATGATCCTCTCTCGCCTCTCACTAAATCATGAAAAAAAAAAAAAACAAGCGAGAGGTATAAAATACGCAGAAGAGGTGTGCTTATCACAATATGACCAAAACCAACACAAACGTCTCAAATGTTCCGCTCTTCTTCGAGGACTTCTCTGATGGTCCTTCCATCAACCACTGCATTAAAATGATCCACCTGTTGCTTGGCCATTTCTTGCAATTGTTTGAAATGCTCTTTCCGTACCACTTCAAACTGAGCTTCCGTCTCGTTAACTGGATCAAAAAAGCGCCATGTTAGTATGACTGAGGGAGGGGATACCAGTGACAAAATCTGATGTAAAAAGAAAGAAGTATCTCTAACATACGCTTCGAATCCAATCGCTCCAGTAGTTTCTTCTTCAAGGCTCGCCTTTCTTCAATCGACAAGGCCATGTCAATATTCTTGTTCGTATCAATCTTTTGTTGCAGCTCTTCTTCTAACTAATTGCAATTTTCAATCAGTTCGTTTTCTCGACGCCAAAAAACAAAAAATCAAAAAAAAAAAGTGAAATTTCTCGGCTTCGCGTCGTCAGAAAAAAAAGTTATATTCAAATCGTTTGGAACGGAAATTTCACCTTGTTTTTTTCCAGCAGGAGGGAAGTAACCCATTTTGCCACCGCTAAGAATTGATTAGCTGTGATAATGTGAAGTGCAGTCAAACCATTTCTTAGTTGACAATCCCACATTAATCGAACATATTCTCTACACTTGTACCAATTAGTGCTATAATAGGTTACTTCGTTCAGCATTTTTTTCAATTTTGATTTTACATTTTTGGGACCTTTTATATCAGTTAGAACAATCATCCCCTTTTGATAATGGTGCTAGAAGCAACAGTTTTGGTCATAGACAACTCAGAATACTCCAGAAATGGTGATTTCCCAAGGACAAGATTCGAAGCACAAATTGATTCCGTAGAATATATTTTCCAAGCTAAACGTAATAGTAATCCCGAAAATACAGTTGGTTTAGTATCATCTGCTGGTTCAAATCCAAAAGTTTTATCCACATTTACATCAGAATTCGGTAAAATCTTAGCAGGTTTGCACGACACAATAATCGAAGGATCTATACACCTCACTACAGCTATTCAAATTGCAGCATTAACTTTGAAACATCGTCAAAATAAAGTTCAACATGAAAGAATTGTCGTATTCATATGTAGTCCTATCACAGATGATAGGCAAGAATTGATTAAATTGGCCAAGAAATTGAAGAAAAATAGCGTGACAGTAGACATAATCAATTTTGGTGAAGTTGAATCTAATACTGAAATCTTGGATGAATTCATTCAAACGGTAAATGCAGGCCAAGAAAATAGTAGTCATTTATTAACAGTAACACCAGGTCCAAGATTATTATACGAACATATTGCATCATCACCAATTATCCTCGAGGAAGGCACTATGGGTGTTCCAGGTGCTATGATGGGTGGATTTGGTGACGATGGTGCTAACTCATTCATGGACTTCGGTGTTGACCCATCTATGGACCCAGAATTAGCTATGGCTTTACGTCTCTCTATGGAAGAAGAACAACAAAGACAAGACAGATTAAGACAACAAGAACAACAGAACCAACCTAATGAAGAAGCTAAATAAAATGGTAATTTTTTTTTAAAAAAAAATTAGATTATATACATCATTTTATATAAATATATGGCCGAAAAGTAAGATCCATGTACTCTTTATTTAGCTAATCTTTGAGCAGCTTTGATAACATCACCTAGAACACCAGCTGCGGTAACAGCAGAACCGGCACCTGCACCTTGAATGACAACTGGATTGGTATAACGTTTAGTCTTGATAGAAATAACATTATCAGAGCCTTTTAATGAGGCAAATGGATGAGAATGCTCGTATTTTTCAATACCAACAGAAGCAGTCTTAGCTTTCAAATCAACTTTACCGATGAATCTTAATACTTTATTTTCTTTAGCGGCTTCTTCCTTCAGTTTTCTCAATTCATCATCATAGTTTGGTAATTGTTCTAAAAATTCTGGAATAGACTGAACAGATTCTAATTGCTTAGGAACTAAAGAATGAACAGGGAATGCACTTGGATTTTCGATTGGTAAACCAGAAATTCTAGCCACAATAGTGACCTTTCTAGCAACATCTAAACCATTTAAATCGTCTCTTGGATCTGGCTCTGTGTAACCTAATTCTTTAGCTACTTTAACGACATCTGAAAATTTCACGTCATTCTTAGAGTCAATCGTGGAAAATTCGTTGAAGATGTATGATAAGGTACCTGAGAAAATACCTTCAATTTTTTCCACTTCATCGCCAGTTTGGATAATTTCTCTTAGGAAGCTAATAATAGGCAGACCAGCACCAACTGTAGCTTCATGGTAAACTAAACCGTCTGTTTGTTTACCTTCAAATAATTGTTGCCAGACTTTGAAATCGGATGAAAAAGCTTTCTTATTTGGAGTAGCAATGGAAATACCATTCTTGACAATTTCTGGGTAGAAGTCCGCAATGTATGCGCTTGAAGTGTTATCAACTAATATAACAGGCAAAGGTGACTTCTTTAAAAAGTCAATAGTTTCAGGCAATGTCATAGTTTTATCCCCTGAAGCTGCAAGAGCTGCTTTCCAGTCGTTGTTCACAAATTCTAATGGTTTGAAATCTTTGGAGATCAATGATTGGTTGGCTTCAGCAACTAGTATCAAATTATATGATATAGATGTTTTCATGTCGACAATTTGGTCCAAAAAGGAGGCACCAACAACACCAGCACCAATAACGGCGACATTTACAGCTTTACCGGACATTTTCAATGGAAAATATTACACTTCTTCTTTACAATGCCAAGAATTTAATATGTGATAGCACTCTTGCCATACCGTTTTATATAATCAATTCTCTCGACCACACTAAAGAAAAAGTTTCTATGCGTCATTCCTCAATACTTTCCAAAAAAAAAAAAAAAAGAAAAGAAGATACAAAAGAGTGGAGACCCATGCACCTCACCATATAAGCTGAAATATATTTCTGTATACTTCTCGATCACACTGGAGATGTTGATGCAAGCCCGATGAAACAGTTCAAAACGTACCATCTGTTGTCAATTTCTTACTAGATGATGACTACAGTGTTAGTTCTTGCTGTAGGAGGCAAATGCATCTTTTAGAACTGGCACTACCTGCTTTCTGCTTGCAGCAAGATTCAATTGATTAAACCTCTTGAACTTCGACGTTGTGTTGGAGGCTACAACAGATACAGGTTCCAATTTTAATTCTTCTGAAATCTTGCTGATCAGTTCGCTTTGTAACTCCTGTTCGTCAGAAATAAATGCGATTTCTCTCTTAAATTGAGAGTCTTCCGAGAAGGAGGTCATAAGAACGAGAACATCTAAGCTATATTCACCTTTAAATTGAATACAAGCTTGAAGAAGTTCTGGATGCTGTTCCTGTAACCATTGCAACGGTTTGACTATTGATGCTACTCCCACAGTTACGTTTTCTTTGCCGTAATCCATGCTAGAGATGAAGTCAAATTGTTTATAATCCTTTCTCAGAATGTCTCTCACAGAGAGCCCATAAATGTTGTTTTTTGCATGCTTCAATTGATAGAAAAATGAGTCCTTCTCAAAATTTGGCATAGCTTCTTGATATAATTTTAACATTTCTAGATCTTTAGATTCGACTTTGTATTGGAAGTTATTCGTATCGATAATAGCAGCACCTAAGCACAGTATTATAACTTCCACCATTTGCGTCAGATCATGATGTAAATCATAGTACCAGTATCTGAACACTAGCGATGTACAACTACCGCAGGTTTCAATTGTTCTTGGATTAACATCTAGATACAATTTTTGGTCCTCGTGATGATCAATTATCCCAATGACGTCGTCTATCAGGGATTTCATACCATTCATAACGTCATTATGGTCAACTAGTACAGCTGCAACAGATTTATGGCATTCTGATTTCCAGAAATAAAGATCTTCAAGGAAGAACAATAGATCAGTGGTGATGTTTAGCTTGTCCAACACGAAGATGACATCTCTTCGCAACAGTAAATCATTTTTCGGTATGCTGATAACGGGAAGTACAATTGAGTTGTCATTGGCATAATTCAAATATGAATATGAAATTGCGCTTGCAATGGAATCAAAGTCTGCTGCTTCGTTACCGCAGACAATCTTCAAAGAATTGGACTCTTTTAACAAACTTGGTACATGAGAGGTTTTCAAGGCCCTCAGGAAGTCCTTCAAAGTCAAAGCCATCAGACGTACCCGGCAAAATTGTACTGGCTTTCCACTAGATGAGCTTATTATACTTTTTTTTTGGTCCCGCACAATTTATGTTCTATCGATGCGCTTCATATTGATTAATATGCACCAAAGTCAATAAGAACAACATTGTAGAGGTTAACAATCCAGTTACTGAAACATCTTCGTAGAATCGAATTCGTGAAGATAATCTACGTTTACATTATCCCGGTTTTTCTTTTTGAGAACTTCAACGGAGACTGCAAATAAGACTTCCAGTGGAGAACGTGCATTATTTCAACATACTGTTTTGATCAAGATCTTTAAATAAATTTTTTATCACTACTGAAAAAATATGTTAGTCAAACGTATCATTAATGGTAGCCGCCTATGTGTGTTTTTTAATCCTGTAAGAACAATTGTAAGCAACAGTGCAGCTGCCCCAATAGCAGCGACAACGACACCTGTTAAAAAAACAATAGTAAGCAAGAGCAGCACCAGTACTAAAAGTTCGTCACTGGGTTATTCCACAAATTTGACTAAGAGCCTCAACGGTAACGCATTGGGGAAAAAGAAGGTATTAGCTGAAGACGGCACTGAACTCATGCATGAGGCTGAAAATATTGCTCGAAGATCTGGTGTATCTCAGTGCTTTGAAATTGATTGGTACCAGTCCTGGCATGGACTTGGCGTTCAGCCATTTGAAGCAAAAGTACAGAAGGAACTTTTGAAAGAGTTGGATGCAAAGGATATTGAAATCAAACCGGATGGATTAATATACTTACCAGAAATCAAATATCGTCGTATTTTGAATAAAGCTTTCGGTGCAGGTGGATGGGGCCTTGTACCAAGATCTGAGACCATAGTAACGAAAAGCTTGGTGACTAGAGAATATGGTCTAATTTGTCATGGCCAGTTAGTCGGTGTAGCTCGAGGTGAACAAGATTATTTCAATGAGAACGGAATCCCCACAGCCACAGAAGGCTGTAAAAGTAATGCATTGATGAGATGCTGTAAAGATTTAGGTATTGGCTCTGAACTATGGGATCCAGTGTTTATAAAGCAATTCAAAGAGACCAACTGTGTTGAAAAGTTCGTTGAGCATATAACAACCAAGAAAAAGAAGAAGATCTGGCTGAGAAAAGACAGAAAGGTAGAATATCCATATAAATAATACCACACCGCTATATTTTTTTTTTTGGGCCCAATTTCTTGTATATACTTTTTAGCCTCATTACGACTTCTATTCAAGTCAGATGCTAAATCCAAGAAAGAAAGTGATATTAATTACCATAGTGTGGCCTGATCGTAAAATCGAAGCTCTCTTGTGGCCGTTTAATTTGTATTTGTATGCTAAATCTTAGCATTGTGGATCACCACGCACGTTCAGCTATAGAAAACACAAATGTGGGAAACGAAAGCGAGATCAGCAAGTAATTAATTATCACAAAAAAGGTTATGGTAACGGCGGTTATAGTTTAGACTGTTTGATTGTACACAGGGATAGAGTATATAGGGACAGAGTACACATATAGCTAGTTGTGCTACAGATGGTACTTATTCGATGGATAGTACTTCAGGTAGTGCTTTTTGTTTTAGGTAATAGTTTTTTGGTTCCTTTCAATGCAGTAGACCAAAGCTCTGCAAAGTCGCGGAACGCTCATGATGATCATGACGATAGACGGAATAATCATGATGATAGACGGAATAATCATGACGATCCTGACGACAGGTCTCGAAGACCGTGGAATGATCCTGACGACAGGTTGCGAAGACCATGGAATGATCCTGATGACAGGTCTCGAAGACCATGGCATGATCATGATGATCATGACAATAGGCATTCTGACATACACATAAGAGACCTTACGATGGGGCAATTGAACTTTATTCATACTACTGATACTCATGGATGGTTAGGTTCCCATAGGTTGCAGAGAGACTATGATGCAGACTGGGGTGATTTTATATCATTCCTAGAATTGTTCGACAGGAACAGAATGAATGAGTATCAAGATCTTCTCATCATTGACACGGGTGATAAGCATGATGGAAATGGGCTAAGTGATGGTACAAGACCCCTTGGTATGATAAGTACACATATTTTCAATCAAGTTGATTACGATCTCCTCACTTTAGGTAATCATGAATTATACACGCCAGAAACGGCTATATTCGAGTACTATTCTACTGCCATGTCCAAAAAATTTAGGCATAAATATATATCTAGTAATGTTGAATTCCTACATGACAAAAAAGACTATGTCCCATTTGGGAATAAATATGTCTACTTCGAAACTCCAAAGAACAGACTAAGAATACTTTCATTATCTTTTATTTTTAACGTTAGGAAAAATAATCCAAGAGTAAGAATAACAAGACCCATAGATGAGCTGCAGAAAATTTGGTTTCACGAAATGATTGAATTATATCCAGAAGACAGAATTGATATTTTAATTGTGATTGGTCATCTGCCTTTGGTTGATAGTGAAAATAATGACTTAAGCATGATTCATTCGTATCTCAGGAGGTTCTATCCGAATATTATAATACAGTATTTTGGTGGTCATACTCATATAAGAGATTTCATTCAATTGGATTCCAGATCCACTGGACTACAAAGCGGTCAATATGCTGAGACGTTGGGATTTTTATCAATTGATGATGTCCATAATGAATCACCAAGATTTTCTAGAAGGTATATTGACTTTAATACTAGATCATTTAGGCATCATAGTAATACCGAACATAGATTAGAATCTGATAGAGGACACAGAGTTAAACGTATGATAAGGAAATTGAGAAGGGAACTGAATCTAGATGTAAGATATGGTTACGTTCCAAGAAACTATTATATGTACTCGAGACCGATTGATGCGGATGATAATATTTATAATTTGATGAGAAGAAGAGTCCTACCAAGATTAAGATCAAGAAGAATCAAGAACTCAAGATCTTATGATAGATTTATCCTACTCAATACAGGTGCTATTCGTTACGATCTTTATAGAGGACCATTCACAAGGGATACCGAATATATAGTATTACCTTTCAGTAATACATGGAAATATATCAGACTTCCTCTTTATATTGCACGAAGAATTGAGGAAATCTTAAACGGAAGACAATCAATAGTATCTCTACCTCCTCCGACAAATTTCATCAGACAGGCAACATCTGAATCATGCCCGACAATTGTATCGCCAAATTATTCTGAAGGTTATACAACAGAGGATGATTATGGTTGTGATGGTGATGATACTCCTCATAGAACAGTTTCCCGTCATCATATTCCCAACGTCATTCAAACTATCCAATTCACATCAAACGAACAATACTTGACTGATGACGATATTGTTCATTTCATTTTTTTTAGCTACCTAGAAAGGGATGTCTTGAGGGCCATCAACCTTATTAATAAAGAACCTTCAAAAATATATACTGAATTTGACAGTCAGGACTATGGCGGCCAATCTGCCCAAGAACTTTTAAGGGAGTACATCAGAGAAATCTCATAAAAGAATTGAATATTTTGAGAAAAGGTGGATAATGTCACAAATAATATTCCTAAACAACTATTTTTTACTTCATAGAATAATAATAATAACAATAAATAGCATTCAAACAGCTACATAAAAAAATGAATGACTGTCTGAAATCGAATCGATATTTTAATTAATCTTTGAATTATTTTTTTTTACAAAAGTGTTATATATATATTATATTATATTTTGACAAATTTTCTAATTTGAAATTGCACATGAGAATGCATGAAAATAAAGTTGTTATGGTAATTGAATTTATAAACCTTGTTGAGCTCTTCTTCTGTCACGTTCTTCAGCAATGGTTAACTTGATACCCTTACCCTTTGGTAAAGAGATCCATGGCTTACCTGGTTCACCGATAACGAAGACGTTAGATAATCTGGTGACGAAAGTGTTGTCTAAGGAGTCCTTAATGTGAACTAAATCGAAACCACCATCGTGTCTTTCCTTGTGAACAATGGTACCAATTCTACCCAAGTTACGACCACCGGTAACGTAAACTAATTTACCAGCATCGAATTTGATGTATTCGGAAATCTTACCGGTAGCTAAGTCAATCTTAACGGTGTCGTTAATCTTGATGTTTGGGTCTGGGTATCTGATGGTTCTACCGTCGTGGGTAACAACGTATGGAACACCTTTCTTACCTAATTGGACCTTTCTGACTTTACCTAATTTGTAAGAAGCTTCTTCGTCGGTGATACGGTGGACAGCAAATCTACCTTTAACATCGTAGACTAATCTGAAGTTTTCGTTAGTGGCTTCTAAAGTGATGACATCCATGAAACCAGCTGGGTAGGTAGAGTCGGTTCTGACCTTACCGTCAACCTTGACGTGACGTTGCATCATGATAGCCTTAACTTCACGACCGTTTAAAGCATACTTTAATCTGTTTCTTAAGAAAACGATCAATGGTAAGGATTCACGTAACTTGTGTGGACCAGCAGATGGTCTTGGAGCGTAACAACCAGATAATTTGTCTAACAACCAATGGTGTGGAGCTGCTAATCTCTTTAAATGCTTCTTTGGACCTCTAGCCATTTTCTTACTTTTCTATTATTTCAACTTAGTCACTAGTTAATAAGAAAACTTGTAAACCTACACTATAAAAACTACTTAATAACAAGCAAAATTTCCATTAGTATGCATTACAATCATTGCACTCTTCCAGATTACCATGTGGAATCTCGAGCCATATTGGTGAAATTTTCCGCATTGCGCACTAACGTTAGGATGTTGAATTTTGCGTGTATCCGAATTTTTTTTGCGTCAATTCTCTGAAATATTCTCTTTGATTGAAACTGTCATTTTTTGGAATTTTTCTCTCAAAAAACTCCAATCCTTTCCGAGCATAAAATGTATGGATGTAAAGAAAAACAGTCAAACAGGTGATAGTAATCAGAGGAATAGTGACGGCATTGAAAGTTGGATTGTCAATGGCAAAAATTTATGGGTAATTAGGCAACTACCCATTAATCTGGGTAGTTGAAGTGTCTGTTCTTGGTACTCCACAAAGTGTCTATGTAGTTGAGCTGCACTTTATTCAGTTCAAACCAACTCTTGTTGGTAACAGAAAATTCGAAAGTATCACTGGAATATTTTGCTACTGACGTAGTCTAAATATATAACTCCAGAAACTAATGCTCTTGATGGTGATTCCTAACGAAAGTAATACTTTTATTGATATCAATCGGATACACATTTCATAAGTTTTGCAGTTTGTTCATTATAACGCCCAGTTGTAATTGGCAGCTAGATGCCGGATAAAATCTACAGTACGACCGAACTATCACATGGGTTTTGGCGTATAAACCCTTTTTCCGAAACAATTGAGGTATGTATTCGATTCATTCTGGTACACTCTAAGGATGTTCGTATTCTTTTAAGTCATCTTTTGTTGGCGCTTGCTGTCTTCAAACGGGGGGAAATATACATGCTACAATTTTGCCACTAGTCTATAAAATATATTGCGAACAATTATAGGGACCTAAGATTCAAACATTTTGTGATAGGTGGATACAAACGCGTTTAGAGGTACTTCATCAGAACGGTTGTCACTGAAATTTTATGCCTTTTGATGACGATTTACTATAAAGAAATACTATCCTAAAACTTCATTGAAAATGCCAAATGTATACGTACTATCCAACAATTACTCTCACTTTGATTCTGAATGGGCTAAACATGTCGCGAGTAGAATTGGTTCGAGTATAGTTTTTGTTGGACTGCAATAAAAGTTCGCAATTAGCAAGTAGTACTAAGAAAGCGCTTTAGATTGCGAAAGAGTACCTCGCACTCACTGAAATAGTTCCCTTTGTGAGGGGCTCGAATGCCAAGCAGTGATCCCATGAATATAGCACTCACATAACTCGTAGGAGGAAGAGATTGACGTACAGAAAATATGAAGTGTTAAAAGTATAATCTTAAGCCTCAAGCCCCATACTCACAAATGATCTTGGATGCACTTGCTAAATAGTTTAAACTACCACACATAGGCAGTAGAAGACATGAAAATACTCTTTTTTCCGTATGGCGTTTCAAGTGAAGTACATCCACATGTAGTAATAATAGTGGACTACATTTAGTAGCTACGAGAAAGGTTACTCCGAATAGCGATTCCATTTACGCAGTTGACCAAGAACCTCATTAGAATTGAATGTAAATCACTATTTCGGGATATATCCCGTCATCGTGATAATCGGAGTAACTCTGAAATCACACGGCGCTATCAGCCCCCCCCCGCTTTGAAAAGCAATCTTACTACTAGATAAGATGTTTTCAAAAACATTTTGAGGTACATCGAACTAAGACCCATAGATTCTAATGGTACCAAGAATAGAGGCTTAGTTGAGGCACAACTTGTAGAGAGTTGAGGTTCGAGCAGTAAGGAATTAGAACAGTGGAAAAAACTAATAAATCGGTGACAACCTTCCAAAGTTGCTAGCATTGAGGTTCATATGCTAATGAAGAGGAGGCTATCTAACAGGCTCTTTTTTAAACATATAAATAACTAACTTTATTCCCAGTTCTCACTGATATTTCCATTCCATTTTATCTATAAGCTAGCTTGTAAAAGAAACATACTATTGCAAATCCTTAATCGATAACGGTTTAATGATTTCTGAATAGTTATTTGCATTTACATTTTTACAAAGTCCATTATTTTATTATTTGAAACGAAATATTCCTCAGATGTGGGTTCTTTTGGTGTTATTCTTTCTCGTCCAAACCGTCTTTTCTGAGCTTACTCTTCCAGATGCCCCAGGTTATTTGCCATCCTCTCAAGCTGACTGTTCAGAAGGAACTTTTATGATGACTCACGAAGGATTCGCTTACTGAGATGGTGATTTGCCTAATGATAATGGTAACGATGTGTTAAATGCTTTTGCCGAGGCCATTATTGCTGTTGCTGAAGGGAGCGGGAACATTCAAGCGTACAAAGCAGCTGACTCTGGATATGTTATCGGTGTTTTTGAAGGTATTGAAATTGCTTCTTATATGACTGAAATTTTGACTTTTCTTTGTGGTAGCACTTCCGCCCTGAACGGTATTAACAACTATTTGTATTTTGAATCTCATACAGGTGACCCAAGAACTACGTATGGTCTTATAGTTGTTAAGGAGGAATATGAAGCTTATGTTGATGAGGCTGTCAAAACATGGAGCATGGGGAAGAGTTATGATAGCTACACCAGCACCCAATCCGTTGGTGATATTAACATCTGCCAACGACTATCGGAAGAAGCTTATACCCCGGTGAACTCAGCCGATTTTGGTGAATGTATCTCGATTTTCTATGATTCGTCAAAAACTATTGAGGACCAGACTGGTTTGGCAGATGATCTATTGTACGTCTACAATAATGGCACGGTTTCCTTTAATGACGGCGACAAAGTTTGTATCTCTATTGGTACTGCAAGCCAATAATCATCGCCTTATTGTTAGGTCTTTGGTTAAGGACCCATTTCACTTTTTTTCTCTGAATTCAGTGACGTCTTGTTATTGGCAGTTTTGTTCTTTTATATTCGTGTATAGCCCACGATAACTATTTATTTTATTCTCCTATTTATCTATTGAAACGATCAATAAATTTAAAATAGTACAGGTTGATGTCGAGCTCCGTATGTCCATTACTTTGCTTTCTCTCACTTCGTTTCTCCATGGCAAGTTGTGCGTCATTTTTGAAAGCGGCCTTATTTAAGGTTACTTTGCATGCTTGTGAAATCAATATCTTTGCCAGTGTTATAATTCTTGCGGGCAATGACAGTAAATTTTCGACTCTTTTGGATTTTCTATGACTAGGACCAACAAGTGACAGTATATAAAATGGAAGGTAGTATGCGGTTCATAAAACGTTCCAATGAGAAATTTACACAAATCATTAACAGTAGAAATCTAACTGCAACAATCAAATATTATATGGAGTTGCGTAAAATAAAATTATTTTTAGTTTATCATACACAGAAAAGCAACTGAAGACCCTAATATATCCATATATTTTTTTATTTCTTCCCTATTTACGTGCATAACTACTCACTACACTGACAAGGGGAAGTATACAAGGTGGATAGCAGGGGCAGCCGCGAGACTGCTTTACACACATCGCACTATCCATATAAAATACTACAATGGACAATAACAGCAATAATTATTATAATAATTCTATTTAAGAACAAATATCTGAGACCCTCGATATGAAAGATAGTAGTTGGGAGCATTTATGAAACTGTGAGCAAGATTGCCCTAGAACCTTTAATGTCTCCATGTATCTGATCCACTTTTAAATCTTTGTTATTGCCTTGCGTATATTGAGAGAGCTCTCTGTTACATGCTGAGGAAAATTAAACATTTGTCAAAGTACAGCCGAAGATCAGAACGCTAGAAAATCTGTTATATTTATCCACACTTTAAAGTTAATATTGAAAAAACCTAACTCTGAACATGTCGATACGAATACGACTTATTCTGCTGTTCAGTTTACTTTCAGGATTTGTAAAGGCTCTCCAGACTACACCACCTTTCAAGGAATACTCGTTCAACAAGTACGAATTAGAATCATATAAAGAACAGGTCCAGAATTTAATTTATTATGGGTTAGATAACTATCTTCATTATGGCTACCCATATGATGAAGTGAAGCCTATTTCCTGCATTCCAAAGTCTAGAAACTTTGAAAATGCAGGAGATCTACCGACCAATGACGTCCTAGGAAATTTCACTACCACTTTAATTGATTCTCTAACCACTGTAGCGATAATAGGTGACAAACAAAAATTCAAGGAATTGGTAACTTTGATGAAGGATACCTACCCCAATTCCAATTTCAATATCCCAGCTACTATTCAGGTATTTGAAACGACCATTCGTGTGGTGGGTGGTCTTATCAGCGCCCATCTGTACGCTACTGATCCTTCTAAGAAAGCTTATATGAATCCTGAGGAATACGATGGATTTTTGTTGACATTGGCTAGCGATATGGCAGACAGATTGCTACCAGCATATTTGACATCCACTGGATTACCCGTATCTCGAGTTAACTTAAGGTATAAGACAGGTAGGATTCCCCATGATCAATTATACGAAAATAATGTTGCTGCCATGGCTTCTCCAATGTTCGAGTTCACAATGCTTTCATATTTAACAGGCGATTCTAAATATGAACAAGTCACAAGATATGCTTTCAATAAAGTTTGGTCGATGAAATCTAGATTAAATTTGTTACCCATATCTTTTAACCCTGAGCAAAGACTTTGTTACTCCACTATGTCTGGGATTGGTGCATCTATTGATTCATTTTACGAATACGCATTAAAGGGAGCTGTACTTTTTGATGATGCTGAATTATATCGAATCTGGGAAGATTCTTACGAGGCACTACGAATCAACTCCAAAAGCGATTGGTTTTACACCAACGTCGAAGCAAACTCTGGATACATAGTAACGAATTGGATAGATTCATTGAGTGCGTTTTTCCCAGGTTTACAGGTGCTGGCCGGTGAAGTAGAGGATGCAACATTAAAGAATCTCATGTCATTAAAATTGTGGAATACGTACGGTGGTATACCTGAAAGATGGAAGTTTGAAAGTGACAAGGATAATAATGAAAATAAAGATAATCCACTTCCTTTAGAGTGGTATCCATTGAGACCTGAATTTATAGAATCGACATACTTCCTATACAGAGCCACAAGAGATCCTTTTTATTTGAATATTGGTAAACAAATCCTGAACGATTTCCAAACGAGATTCAAATCGAAATGTGGATTTTCCGGTATACAGCATTTATTGCATGGAACAAGCCAAGATAGAATGGAATCCTTTGTTCTCAGTGAATCATTGAAATACTTGTTTTTATTGTTTGATGAAAATAATGAACTTCATAAAAGCAGAGACAACGTTATTTTCAGTACTGAAGCTCATCCGTTTTGGTTGAAACCAAAACAAATTCGAAGTTATAAAATTGCTGCGAAGAATAACGATCCGCTATATTCTAATCATTTGATACAAGTCAAGTTAAATGAGGCTAAATATTTGAAAGGCTTACATAAAGTTAAAGCAGGATCAAAATTAAAAAAATTAGCCAGGCAAATTTTTGATAGTGGAATTGACAACGAAGAAGCAATCAAACCTAATCCAAAGAATTCATCAAACACAGAAAGACCATTTAATAATGGTATGTGCAAGAAAATAATCAGTGAATATGCTAACGGATACACACTACCCTCTTCGCCCTTGTTGAGTCGTCTCAATGTATTGTTTGACATTGACCGAAGATATAACAACACTTTGATCAGACCGGAATATCTGAAAGATTACCAGGGCATGGAGATTAGGAATGGATTTTATTCCCACTGGGCTGATCCAAAATATAGTAAATCTAAGGTCCCTGCAACTACGGAATCATTTGATTTAATTTTCGATTATACGGGGGACTACGAATCACCCATAGAAATTGACAATGATATATTAAAATGTAAGTCCTTCAACGGAAGAAGAAAGCTCAGATTAGAACGAGTAAGACCCGGGACAGTTGACACTTTTGGCAATCGCTACTCGTTTGAACCATTTATAGAACTAGACCGCAAAGACGTTACGAAGAAAACATGCGACAAAGTTGATGAACTGTATTCTTCAGCTGTACTATATAGAGCCGCGATGCTAGACGGCATCCCCCTTTCAGAAAACGGTAGCATACATATCAACAAGTCCGCAATTATCGTACATGAGGGCAATGATACTACTGATGACATTGACATCTCTCTGGGAATGAACAGGAACAACCAGCTCTTATTCGGTTGCATCCCAGTAGTGAACATCTTCTTGGAGTGAATACACTATATAATATGCATACAGGGCGATGCCAATGCCTCAGTTGAACATTGCATCTTTCTAACCATTGATCTAGGCTCTTCTTGCATGAAGAATTCTATCTTGCAAAATTTCCTGATAAGGAATCTGAGAAGTGCATCCCCTCCTAAAAGAGGAACCCATCGCCCGAAAAAGGAAAAGCGAAAGAAAATAAAAAATATTGGTAAATTTAAAAGTTTTCTTTATCTTTGTTTTATAATCGTTATATTTTGAACAGGCTCCCAAGTTGTGAAGAGATTCAACAATCCCAAAGTCCCACTCTTTCTCCTTTCTGGCGGTGTTTGTGTTTTGATACTTCAGGACTAAATCATAGGAAGTTACTAGTCATTGTATATCTTTCCCATCCACAACTTTTCTTTTTTTTCCTTTTTTCTTTTTCCTTTTTCCTTTCATTGATAGCATAAGCTACCATCCCATTATTACACCACTGTTTCATTACTATTTAACAGGTATATCTTCAGGCAATCAGTGGTTTATTCTAATTGCAGTTAGGCATTTATTTACAAAGCTACTTTATAAACAGAAACAAAGATATGATGAATTTCTTTGGATCCAAGAATGAATCTAATCCTGATTCAACCAAGAATAATAATGCAAATCTCAGATTAAATATTAATACTTCAAATAATGCTTATTTTCCCAAGTTCACAGCACAAACAGCAACACCAACCACTGCTATAAGTCAGAATCTATACGCGATAGGAACCACAGGGTTGGCAGGTATAAATAATGAATCTCCCCTCTCTCAAGGCGACAACAATAATGGACTGACCGCTGCTACAAACAACCCTCAAGTATTAATATCACAACCAACTTCATCATCTACCTATACAGCTAAAGAATCCTTAACGCAGGTCTCACATGGATATTCTTCCTTGTCTTCAGGAAGTTCCACTATGACGAATCATAGCAACATACAGCAACATCATGATACGAAAGATACTGGCACCCTTTCATCTCGTCTGCATAACGGACAACCAGAAGCTACTGCAACCACTTTTGCAAAGGGCTCCGATGCAGACACTGATATACCGAGAGGAAGATTAGAAGTCACCATCATACAAGCTAGAAATCTCTCAATCAGAACAACGAACTCTCAACCTTATGTTGTTTGTACTTTTGAAAGCTCAGAATTTATTTCAGATGGTCCAGAAACGATAAAAAACACACACTCAGATTTAAGTGGAAAACATAACAAATTGAGCGTAGATTTACCTGTAGTTAGGGAATTTAAGAAAAGACCACTCTATACACATAGTTCATCCTCGCAACTAGATAAACTAATAATTAATAATAATGCAACTAATGAAGGTGAAAATGCTCTGGTCAGAAACGCCAATGACCTAGATAATACCCTTAACGACAGCAATTCTTCCAATCCAACATGGCACCATAAAGCTACTTTTGATGTAATTGGCGCACATTCGGAGCTGGATATATCAGTGTACGATGCTCTAAATGATGATATGTTTTTAGGCCAAACAAGATTACACCCTCGTATTCATAATTCCAGAATGGTATCGTCTGAAAATTGGTATAAATTACAAAGCCGTGTAATCGATGAGAACGTCAGCGGTGAAATTTTAATCAAATGGAACTATTCATCGATTAAGAAGAGACACTATGGCCCTCAAGATTTTGAAGTGTTGAGATTACTTGGGAAAGGTACTTTTGGTCAGGTATATCAAGTAAGAAAAAAAGATACGAAAAGAATATATGCAATGAAAGTTTTATCCAAAAAGGTTATTGTCAAAAAGAATGAAGTGGCCCATACTATAGGTGAAAGAAACATTTTAGCAACAACAGCAGGCGATTCATGTCCTTTTATAGTGGGTTTAAAATTTTCATTCCAAACGCCAGCAGATTTATACCTGGTAACAGATTATATGAGTGGTGGTGAACTGTTTTGGCATTTACAAAAGGAAGGTAGATTTGCAGAATATCGTGCTAAGTTTTACATAGCAGAGTTAGTTTTAGCTCTAGAATACTTACATGACAATGACATCGTTTATAGAGATTTGAAGCCCGAGAATATCTTATTGGATGCCAATGGTAACATTGCATTATGTGATTTTGGTCTTTCAAAAGCAGATTTAAAGGACCGTACAAATACCTTTTGTGGAACAACAGAATATTTGGCACCAGAGCTTCTGTTAGATGAAACGGGATACACTAAAATGGTTGATTTTTGGTCCTTGGGTGTCTTAATATTTGAAATGTGCTGTGGTTGGTCGCCATTTTTTGCTGAAGATAATCAGAGAATGTATCAAAAAATTGCCTTTGGTAAAGTAAAATTTCCTCGTGATGTATTATCTCCAGAAGGAAGGTCCTTCGTTAAAGGTCTGTTAAACAGAAATCCAAAGCATAGATTAGGAGCAATTGATGATGGGAGGGAATTGAGGGCGCATCCTTTTTTCTCTGACATTGATTGGGAAGCATTGAAGCAAAAGAAAATTCCACCACCTTTCAAACCACATTTGACTTCTGAAACTGACACATCGAATTTTGATCCAGAATTCACAACAGCTTCAACGTCTTATATGAATAAAAATCAAAATATTGCTGCCACGCCTTTGTCTCCAGGTATGCAAGCAAAATTCGCCGGTTTCACCTTTGTTGATGAATCTGCAATGGAGGACTTTCACAATTCAACTTATAATAACCGCAAACTTCTCCAGAATTCATACTATATGGAGCCAGGCTCTTTTATCCCAGGTAATCCAAATTTACCGCCCGATGAAGATGTGATAGATGATGAACAAGAGTATGAAAATGACAAGATTACTAATGGATCTAGCCAAATTGACTTTGATGGGGATCATCACATGGATGATGAGTTCGTCAGTGGCAGATTCGAAATTTAAATAACATTAATCAAGTAAATATATTTAGAAAAACGGATTAATATCATGTATTATTGATTTTTGTTTATTAACCTTCTTGAACAGGAAATTAGATTAACCAGCGAGATTAAACCGGAAAGACTTACCTAATGGAGAAATTACTAAGGACCATCTCATTTCTTCGGGGCCAAAAAAAAAAAATAAAGGAAGAAATAAAGCAAGCAAGGAAAAATACAAGAAGAGTACAATAATTCTACCAAGTAGTCTTTACCGGAGGAATCTTTAGAGTATAGAATTAGCTGCTAGTACCATTTGGCGTGTTAGAAGAACACAAGAACACAGTAAAATAATAGTTAAACTTGCGAAGGACGAATTTTGAAGATTACACAACAAATATTCCAATTTTTTACGTGCTTATTATAGATAGACAGTCTGAAATCTCAGTCGTTTCTTCACAAGATGAGTTTCGATTCACATAACTTAAATGTAGATATTCCAGCTGTTATGAAGGCTTCGGCTAATTTGATCCCCGCTGAAGCTGATTTGCAAAACATCACCACTGAAACAACTACCAATATTAGTGGAAATAAAAGCAAAACTAATAGTTCCAAAAATAATAGTAAGGCAGCATCCAATGAGTTCGTTAGAAAACTTTACAACATCTTAGAAAATAATGAATACCCAGATATTGTTCGCTGGACAGCTAGAGGTGACAGTTTTGTTGTTTTGGATACTGGAAAATTTACGACAAAAATTTTACCAAATCACTTCAAGCATTCAAATTTTGCCAGTTTCGTTAGACAGCTGAATAAATATGATTTTCACAAAATCAAAACTAAACCAGATGATAAAGAAAAGCTGATATATGGTGAACTAAGCTGGGAATTTCAGCATCCTTGTTTTAGAATTCATGATGCATCTCAATTGGACAATATAAAAAGAAAATTAACATCTCAAAAGAAGATGGATGATCGTCCCCCTGTTGGCGTTAATAAAAACCATCCCTCCCAACAAAATGAACAGGGAGCGATGCATACTGTTAGTAATGACACTATCAATCTTTTACGAAAAAGAGTCGATGGTTTAGAAAAAGAGTTACGAATGTACAAAGACGAGAACTTAAACTCTAAAGTGGAAGTTCAAAAGCTAAATTCCAAATACAATACGGTTTTGAGTAGTCTTGTTGCATTCAAAACGGTTAACGAAAATTTAATGAACAATTTCAACATACTGTGTTCCACTTTAGTAAATCATGGGATTGAACTACCCCACCCACTATATGCTACCGGTAATTATCATTCCAGCAAGAGCACTGGCCCTGATAGCAGTGGTAATAGTTCGAAAACGCATAATCCCCTACCTCTAATGGTGCAAGATACTAAATTTCATTCACAGCAACAAGGGGTCGTACATCAAGCAGATTCAATGATGAATATATCAAACAATACAACTATATCACCTCCTGTAAAGAGTGAAGAATCGTTAGACCTTAATAATATCGTTCTTAGGAAGGGCTTTCACGTCTTACTAGTTGAAGACGACGCTATCTCAATTCAACTTTGTTCCAAATTCCTTAGAAAATATGGTTGTACAGTGGAGGTTGTTACTGATGGCCTTTCTGCAATTTCAACTTTAGAGAAGTTTAGATATGATCTCGTACTAATGGATATTGTGATGCCCAACTTAGATGGAGCAACTGCTACGTCCATTATAAGGAGCTTCGATAACCAAACACCGATCATTGCTATGACAGGTAATATTGAAGACCAAGATTTAATAACTTATTTGCAACATGGCATGAACGACATCTTAGCTAAACCGTTTACTAGAGATGACCTGCATTCTATGTTGATACGCTACCTTAAAGATAGAGTGCCTTTATGCGAACAACAATCATCACAGCAAGACAGGAGATTATCTTCTCAATCAAGCCACAACCAGTCCAATACTCCACAACAACATTTACAGCTATCCGTGGCTCCACAACAGATATCTCCCAGTAGCACTCAATTTCCGTCAAGTAACCAATCGCAGTCAGCATTTCATAATACAGCATACGATGAGAATTCTCATATTTTGAAGAAACAACATACATAATTCCACACTTAAAACAATAAATCAAGAGAGGTAAATTTCTTAGTTTCACAAAAATCACATTAATTATTTTGATTCCTTGAAGTGGACAACGACATGAGTTTTTTCTGAAGGATACCCAATTGTTCAAATCTTGCATAGACTTTTGTTTTATTAAAAAGCTACGAGTAAACAAAATGTAATTGTCGTATTAGTTTGTATACAGTATATCATTGTAGTATATGTTATTCTTCACTTTTTCATTCTTCAACTGCAAAAGTTACATTGCTGTCAAATCGGACAGAGGTCCGTCTTCTCCCACCAAAACCTAAGGTTTCAGGTATTTCTAAATCAAATTCTTGTGGATTTTTCAGCAGCTCTGTTAAATCGGGTCTTCTACTTTTCATTGATGATTTTCTTCTTTTCTTTTCGTCCAAAACTTTCAATTGAGATGTCTCAGAGTTGATGCGCAATTTCGAGTACTTAAGCTCTTTCAGGCAACGACTACATTTACACAAAAACCCCCAATTCACTCTCAATTCTCTTCTCCTTAAATTCACACCATGTAATGGATTAACATATGTGAGAAATATTTCCTCTCCTGGCTTGATTTTTCTTCTAGCATACACTTTCAATTCTAACTTGCTATCGATCTCGTAGCGGGCATTAGGTTCACAACTATGATTCGCTAAAGAAGTTAGTTGATAAACCTGATTGGAAATTTGATTTATGTTGAACTTCCCTATATAACATAGAAATCGTTCCAAATCGATATCACCTTCAAGCATCGGAAAAGTCTTTGTAAATAGACTATAAGCTTCTTGCCATACAGATTCCGGATCATCTACTGCCATTGCACCGCTTGTAATATCAAGTGTTCCACCAATATTAGTGGAATCACTCAAATTTATTCTAATTCTTTGTGATACTTGGGCCAATGATTCAAATTGGGCCCTTGTTTTTGTCGAATCTTCTTCATTTGAAAGTAGAATTTTGGCAAATATGATTCCAACAGAATACGCAGCTACAAACAATTTTTCTTGACAATATTTTGCAAATAGTATCCAGTTGTGAGATTTAATTGTTATTTTAGACTTATTTTTAGATTTGTCATGATATAGTGCAGAATGAATAATATCGTTTTTTCTACACGTCTTTGTACACCAAACACCATTACAATCATTACAATCAAGGCCATTTTTGATAATGAAATGAGAACTAATGTTACTTAGTGAGTTCCCGCAATAAATACACGCTTTGCCACTTTTAATCAAGGCCATTTTGTCCATTGGAGGTATTACCACAATGGGAGAAGATTCCGTGTATATCAAATCACCTACATCGAGAGCGGTCTTTGCCAGCAGTTTTCTTTCTTCATTATTGCAAGCAATGTCTACCTTCTTATAACTCTTTTTTAGCAGAATGGGGGGAAATTCTATTCGGTCATCATAAGTATTCAATTGTGACTCATCGTTAAAATATAAGCTATGCTTTATTAGAGTATCTCTCAGCACATCTTCCTCAAGTTGCCACTCTACATGCCTTTTCTGAACTTTTTGGTACAGTCGAGAAATCTCTAACCCTTCAGAGGAAGGCTCCTCTCTCCATAGGAGTACAACGTCGTCGACTATTTGCCTTACAGTTGGCTTGACACTATCAGGAGGCTGCGACGGTACAGCATCGTTTAATAATAACGTCTTAATGGTAACTGGCATCAAACGACTGGCGACCAAGGTAGATCTAAGTATAATGAAGCCTTTCTATATGTAACTTTTCAATAAGTTGTGAATATTCGATGAGCTTTCTGAACAATCTAGATTTCTCGAGTCCAGCGGAGGAAAGTAAGAGCGAGCAATATCTGATAAAAACATTCCCATATTTAATGAATGTTTAATAGAAAATGTATAGTGGAATCTGTGCATGTTCCTGAGTGGAAGTCACTGCAAAAACTGTATACCATGTATAAAACGAATCTGATCATGTTAGGTAAGCGTGGCTTACATTATAGCACGGCTCAATTCAAAACGAAAATTAAGCCAAAGAGGTGGATCCCTTATTCGATATTTGGTGTCAGCTTCTTTACTGGCTGGATATTTACACAACAAATGACTTTTACCGATTTAATGGCATACTGGCGTTATGATAAGTTACCGCAGGATGCAGAAGAAGTGAGGAACTATCAAGGTAATCTGCTTCAACGAGCAGAACGCCTCCCTGTGGTTAGACAGTTAAAATCTTCTGGATATATCGAAGTGTTTCCAAAGAGAAGAACTGATGATAAATTGATCGATCAGACATTGAGTACACCAGGTGGCATTGCAATTTCTCCCAAGATATACTACAACCCAGCAAGTAAAGAAACCGTGGGTATTTATCATTTGGGGATGAAACTGACGGGATATCCCTTTATAGTTCATGGTGGCATCTTGGCTACAGTTATGGAAGATTTAATGAGGGAAAGTGTAAAGATTATTAAAAACAAAGAAGGTGAGAAAACCAAAGACTTGAAAGTCTCATACAAATTACCCACGCTTGCCAATCAGTTTGTAGTAATTAGGACTACAAAAATTGAGAACATTGGGAAAAACATCAAATTAAGTGTGGATGTTATGGATGAAACCGGGAATAGGAACTTGGTAAAGGGTCAAGGAATATTCAGTGCATAATTACTTAACGAAAAATGTAAATATTATATAATAATTATTTATTCAATTTATCTTCATGGATCCAATGAAGTTTGCCATCTCCGGACGCAATACAGTCCATGACATAATCGTGAGGTTCCAAAGGGATATGATCTACAACTTGTTGGTTCAGAGCCAATCCCACAAGCAATGGAGTGTCACTCCTATGGTGCAATTGATATCTTCTGAAAAAGTCATCGTAATAACCTGCTCCCCATCCCAATCTTGCACCATCTTTAACATTGAAGGCAACACCAGGGACAAGAATAATGTCCAGTTTTGCAGGCAAAGGCGCAGGGCCCTCTTCAGGGGGTTCTCTAAGCTTATATTTGCCACTCGGTTTCAAACTGCAAACTTGCTCCAAGTTCTGCATTTTGTGGAAAGTTAAATGGGGGTGATGTCTCTCTTGTTTACCTCTCAACGTTACATGCCTTGTTTTCCTAGTGTGAGTACAACGTGGAAGATACACATTGTTACCCTGTGAGAACAAATATTGGAGAATCTCAAAAGTGTTCACTTCACCATGATCCATACTCATAAAGCAAGCTACTGAATAGCTTGGTTTGATCAGTGGTTTTAGCGCATTGGTGATATGTTTGGACTGTACCTCAACTTCTGACTTGTTAATAGTCTCTAAAGTTTTTGCAATGCTCTTTCTTAACGCTTGCTTCATTTATGTACTCCTCACAGAGTCTCATTAGCTATCTGAATGTGATACACTCGACCCTACGAAAATGCTCTTTTTTGTTATGCATTATGACTAATATGCCGGCACCGGAATCCTACACATTGCGGTACGTATCTTGATGTATCGAGAATTTTGATGTTTCACACAACATTGATATATAAACCTACGTGTAAAGAAGATAGAGATACAGTGAATTTCTCGAGACACTAAGGTATCCCAATATATCATGATGGTTTACAACAGTAGCTTCAGGTTTTCTGTGTCGCGGATATTACCTTCAGTGAGAACTGTCCACACAGCACCATTAAAAGCCGCTAATGTCAAAATTACTGGCATCAAGACTCCATCGCAGCCAAAACCAAACGAACAGTTAGTCTTTGGTAAAACGTTCACCGATCATATGCTAACCGTTGAATGGACGAAGGCCAGCGGTTGGGGAATTCCTGAGATAAAACCATACGGAAACTTATCACTAGACCCATCTGCTTGTGTTTTCCACTATGGTTTCGAGCTATTTGAAGGTTTAAAAGCTTACAGAACTGAGGATAACAAGATTACCATGTTCCGTCCAGATAAAAACATGGAACGTATGAATAAGTCTGCTGCAAGGATCTGTTTACCTACTTTCGACTCAGAAGAACTGATCAAATTAATGGGCAAATTAATACAACAAGATAAGCACCTGGTACCTGAGGGAAAGGGATACTCCTTGTATATTAGACCAACGCTGATTGGTACTACAAACGCACTTGGTGTTTCCACCCCTGACAGAGCATTGCTTTATGTGATCACTTCCCCAGTGGGTCCTTATTATAAGACTGGCTTCAAGGCAGTTGGATTGGAAGCTACTGATTACGCTACTAGAGCCTGGCCTGGCGGCTGTGGGGATAAAAAACTAGGTGCAAACTATGCTCCATGTATTTTACCACAATTACAAGCTGCAGAGAGAGGTTACCAACAAAATCTTTGGTTATTTGGCCCTGAGAAAAATATTACAGAAGTGGGTACAATGAATGTCTTTTTTGCGTTTAAGGACAGTAGTACTGGTAAAAAAGAGCTGGTTACAGCACCTCTAGATGGTACTATTCTCGAAGGTGTTACAAGGGATTCTATTTTGGCTTTGGCAAGGGAGAAATTAGATCCAAGCGAATGGAATATTAATGAGCGCTATTATTCTATTAATGAAGTTGAAGAGAGGGCATCGAAAGGTGAGCTTTTAGAAGCTTTTGGATCGGGTACAGCAGCTGTTGTCTCCCCAATAAAGACTATTGGTTGGACAGGAAACGATATAGATGTCCCTCTATTACCAGGTGAACAGAGTGGTCCTCTAACGAAAGATATCGCAAAGTGGATTGCAGATATACAATATGGTAGGGTCAGCCATGGTAACTGGTCAAGGATTGTTGCTGATCTAAATACTGACGCTATATAGATATTGATTTCTTAATTCATATATTTTCTCCAAACAATCGATATTCTATCATGGGAAAGAAATAGCTCCAGTATAGTCCCAAAAAGATACAAAACGACTCTAAATGCCATCTGCTTGAAGGTCTATGTCCTGCTTCAGTAAGTCTGCTAAAGAAACAGAGGGGTTTTGTTTGTGCAACAATGCAATAATGGCATAGGCGTGTGGATAAATCATATTTGAGCTCGTACAGGGAAGAGAAGAATCCAAACAGACTATTAATAGTTTCGGTAGCTTTACTTTTAAAATATTCAAGCAGCTGAGGTTATCCTGGGTGGGTACCACTTAAAAAGTTCAGTATTTTTTTTAGTTTCTTCTGGATTGAAAATATAAAAAAGCAGGTAGCTTTTGATAGCAGAATGAGCGCCCCATAATCAACATTACTAGATGTAAATTTAAGTACTTTTTTTTGCAAAATGCTTTTTGTAATAGTAGGATGTAAATTTGCTTGTACGATTATGTTTCTTGAACATTATTGATTCAGCTCCTGTTTTGGCACTTTCTGGCTATTTCATATGACATGAATGACAAACAGTAATAAAAGGAAACAATGCGCGCAACAATGTGGTTCTTTTTGAACTTGAAAAAACTTGCTGAACTCTACTGAGCATAATGTGTTTTCTTTACACATGCTTATGAAATATTATGGGGTCGTTACGACATTGCCAACTCAGAATTAGGATACACGTTTCAAAACAACAGGATCTATTCAAAAATTTTGGCAGGAAGAAAAATATAGCCATAGATGAAACAATATGCACTATTATTACTGTTATAATATACATCTTTCCTCGAAAGATACTTATAGACACAGTGTGTATAATTGTATATAGATATCAGAAGCGCAACTCCAAAAAGTTAAAAACCTCCAATAGAATAACCTTTGCGTAATGACATCTGTTTTCATCATATAGTCTAGTACTTATAAAAGGAAGGACACAGCTAAAGCAACAGCACCAAGAAGACTCGAGTTCGCAAAATCAGCTGCGGCTGCATTAGCTGACTTTGAAGCAGATGCTTCGCTAGCAGATTCGGCGCTTGCCCAGGATTCATATTGGGAATGCTTTGAAATCATAGATGGATCGGTGGAATGAGCGGCCCAATAGGATGAGGCTCTACTGGCGTGTGCAGACTTTGAACTCACGGATTCTGCACTGGCCCATGATTCATATTTGGAATGCTTTGAAATCATAAATGGATCGGTGGAATGAGCAGACCAGTATGATGATGCCCTAACTGCGTGAGCGGATGCGGCAGAAGCTTCACTAGCGGCTTCTGCACTAGCGTATGATTCATACCTAGAGTGTTTTGAAATCATAAAAGGATCTGTAGAGTGAGCAGACCAATAAGATGATGCAGCAGCAGCATGAGATGCTTTAGAAGCTTTAGAAGCAGAGAGAGCAGAGTAATCAATTGAACTATCAGCTGCGCTTACTTTAACAGAAAATAAAGAGAGTGCACTGAACAAGATAGTTGTTGTCTTCATAGCTTTCAGGATCAAAAATTAAAAGGATGCTTATTCCAATTTTGCGGCTAATGATTTACTAAGCAAAATCATCTTAAATGTGACAAGAAATAGCTGAAAAACATCATGTTTATATAATCTCTGCTATCGTAACTCTCTCTTACATTTGTCATTCAAGAGCCAACAGAATAGAGACAAACCACCCAATTACCTATGCAGAGGAAAACCACAATTTTAGTTGGGTGCAAATTATAAAAGTAGATGCCGAATCAAACTTTCCTTCCTACAATACACAACGCTCGACACAGACGATTTTGCAGAAAGTCCAGCATATTCCGAATTAGTACAGTTCGTACTGGTGTTGCCATGCAATAAATAATAACAGGTCCTAGATTCTGTCTGAATTTCAAACTGGGTCCACATGCGACGTAGACTTGGGTGCAATTACTATTAAAGGAAAAAATGTCACATTTTAGTTAAGAAAACGATCAGTGAAGAAAAAGTGAACTACGTCGGTCCTAAGTACTGAGACGCGACAGCTCAAGTATAGTAACTGAAGGCAACGACCCGTTACCAGAGATGTGCCTAAAAAAATGCCAAAAAAAGGTGCAATATGTTGAAATGGGTCGCATATGCTTCAACCGCCGAGAACAAATTATGAAAAAGAATTAGATAACATTACCCTTATTAATTTTGAATAACTAACTAGCACAGGTCCTGCTATAGGATACAGATGCACAGATATAACCAAAAAGTCCAATTCCTTCTGAGTATATGGAACAGATAAGCTTAAAAAAGTGTATGATTCAAATAATGAGATATACAAAAGAAAAGATTTTCCAGCATATGCATTGTGTGCATTATCAGCTCGACGTTTTCTTGAGAGCATTGACTTTTCTGGCTGATCAATCTGAACTATTTATGGAGGAAGGATGGCGCTCGTCTTTATACTAGAGCAATAGTGACGGTGTATATAGAGCTTCTGTTGCGGTCCATTATACCATCTATCTGCACTAAGTTAGCTTGTTAAAGCTCTGCGAACTGGAGGAAATAAGTGTCCATAACAGAAGCTGAAACTCAAAAAAAAAGTGAGTGATAAAATAATATCCTTTGCAGAATCTAGCCATATCATATTGTCTTTATATGTAACAACAAGATACATATATAATTTAACCATGATATGTTTTTCCTCTCTTCCTGTATCTTTTGATAGTATATGCATAGGAAAAAATTCCTTCTAGAGAACTGTTTATTCTACAGTTTGATGCCCGCTGTTAAAGTTCATTGAAACCATCCTTTATTAATTAAAATTGAAGAAATATTAAATGAAAAATAATGTCTTGTTAATATAGATGGAAACAGTGCATGTATATGGATATCATTGGCCTTACTCACTAAATAATGCAAGGTGTGCAATTAGAAATTACAAAATATATATAAAACAAAAGAACTGAAAATGTTATAATAGGCAGATGTTATCAGAGAAGTTCAAAAAACATTTATAACAATAAGACGACAGCACCTAGGACAGCGACACCCATACCGACTGCGTTTTTGATGGCACCATTAATGCTTTGCTCTTGAACAGTTTGAGATGCAGAAGAGGCTGTAACTTGGGCAACAGTAGTTGGAGCAGCAACCTTGGAGGTCTTTGCTGTGGCAGCAGCTGCGGCGGACTTTCTGGATTCACAAACTTCGTCACAAACGGTAACGGTTGTTTCTTGAGTTTCGTATTTAGTGGCAGCACCTTCAGCCTTAGAAATAAAGATAGTGCTAACAGCATCCTCACTGGAAGTAGACCTATAGTCACAGACAGTAGTAGTATTGTAGTTAATATCAGTGATAGTAACGAAAATGGTGGAGACGCCGTTAACCTCAAAACCAGAGGAAGTAGCATTGATACCAACCGCAGAAGAAGTAGCAATAGATGAAGTACCATTAACGGCAACAGAGGAAGCTTGAGCAGAGGAAGCAGCGGCGGCTCTGACAGAGGCAATTTCTGAGGAATAATAAACGGTGTTCCATGGTAAGGCCTCAGCTATGGCTTGCATATCACTCATTGCTATATTACTGAACAATGTTGTGTAAAAATCATCAGTGTAGTGTACTGCCGTCAAAAATATATTTGCTAGTCCATCTGGCATAGGATAATCTGCAGTCAATCCCCACATCATATACGACGCCGCGTTTGCCTTGTACTCGGAAACAGCAAGTTCCAATTGAGCAATATCTTCAGGAGACAAACTTGAAGCACTTATAGTGGAGGCTAGTGCGCCTAAACCGGTAGTAGCTTTTTGGACGGTTAGTTTCATCCTTGTTCTTGATGATTTTGTAAGAAATACTCCTTTTAGGATTTCAATGCATAAATATACTATTGAGCTTTTATATGATTTCTCAAACTTCTTTCATTCGTATAGCGGATATGACAACCAGTGAAATCCGCATCTAATCTTGCTGTCATGCTAGAAAATATTATTAACACGATGAGTTTCGTATAGTAACTTAACATTTTCTATAGCACCAGTAGTAACACAGAAATATGGCAAGATAGTAATGGGCTGTTCTCTTGTTGGAAGTATTCTTCCTGCAAAGGCATAAAAGTAAACGAAATGACCCTAATTCAGAAGCAGTACTTCCACTTCAGGTAAAAGAGCCTGGTTCCTGACCTTCAAATCTGTAAAAATAGCCTTTTGGACTGTCAAGATCTCTCTAAAAACAGCAGTCAGTGCGAAAATGCTCCGTTCCTTCTGCCGTTTAGTTCTCTTTTGACAAAAATAACTATCGGAGAGACAAGGGTGTGCACGCCCAACTCAGATGTGACAGGGTTCAAGATTAACATCCCGTACATAGTGTGAAGGGTTCCGTTCCCGAAACGGGTACGTATGGATATTTACGCGTGCTGGAGCGTGACATGTTAATTCTTCTAGCGGGGACTCCTTGCCGCAAGGAAAATGTCATCGATCCCAGAATGAGAGAAATTTTTTTTTCGGAGTAAGACGGGGAAGAATCCCCACGTGAAAGTTACGGAGATCTTTTAGGATATGAGTGCGATAAACATTTCCTCCCCATGTTTCTTTGCAAGGAACGCCCTGCAATCTCAAAACAATAGTATCATCTGTAAATTGGGTTATAAGTGGTCTGTTGCAAAACAGTTTGCAAGCTTTAATCCTACTGGATCTATCAGTGTACTGGTAAACCTAAATCCTCAAAATGAGTTACATATGTGCCACTACTATTATTATGAGACATTCTTTGTTCTCGGGAAGATGGGTAACTTTTATTTACGTCTCTATCCAACTCGCTCATTTTGTGCAATGGATATCCTAGGAACAACTAGTCTTCTTTTGTTCTTCTGCAGGCTGTCTAAATGGTGCGTACTTCATTTGAATATCTCCATCAGCACACTATTTCCCCTGAGTTGCTATGTATAGCTTTCATTTTATAAACGAGATGTCGCTGCATGCGGAATGCTTGAGAATGCCAAAGTTGGACGGAAAACAGCATTACTCGACAAAAGCTGAGAGACATGCCTGGTTATCCTGAGAGAAGCTGGCAAACTGAAGGACGAAAGCTTTATTTCCCGGTGGCCATTTCTAGGATACCTACTTGAAGTAGTCTATTGCCATAGTAAGAATGACAAGTTGTATTCTATCAAGAACTGAACTACACACTCCCTCTCGAAATTTTGTGCCTGCTCAGAAGATCATAGTTTTGGAGATGGACAACATAGACAAAAAAAATATAAATGATACTTTAGAGATGTGACTTACAAGAAAGAATCGTAAGGAACAACCTATTTTTTGAAACAAGGTCACCTTGGCCAGATACTATAAAAACGATAGAAAAGATCAATCATAATTGCTGTGTCGAGCCAATTTGTACACTTCATTATCATGGACCATCGTTGCAATTAACCTAAGTACGCCAGCTATAGCTCTTATTTATTATGAGGTATGATAACTATTTTCGTGATTATTTTCATCTTGACTCATGGTGCTTGCATGAGCCCTATGCAACTCAGGTAGCTGCTTTCTTCACACAAATGTAGAAGTGCTCTCTGATATCTTGCTAATCTGCTTTTTGTACTTTTCTGCTTTACTGCTTTTTGATGAAAACAATGGAGTTGACTGAAACTTCGTCAAGGAGGTGCTGAAAGCATAATTGCATCATTAGCTACACCTTTAGGGAGCGATTCTATAAAAACTACTGATACTGCTATAACAACTTTGAAAAACTAATTCTAATTATACCTTCGAAACTATTTCTCCTTATATAACGTTGCGGTCCAATGAAGTGGGTAGTAGAAATGTTCTACCTTCTGTTTTAACTAGTGGCTATTCTATGAAATTTTTAGGATGAACAAACATACTAAAGAGAAGCAATCTCATTAAGGCAACTTATGTCTTAAGTATTGGCATGTCGACTAAGTTCATCTTGCTAACTAAGTCGTTATACTTCTATTTTTTCCTTTACGACCCACCCAAATTTGCTATATTTAGTTTGAGAGTTTGAATATCTAGTAAAGCCAGCTTTAGTTGATTATACTATCTATCCTTGTGTTGGCCATATTTTCCCATCTCAAATGACGGCTCTGAATATAAAAGAGACACCTATTATTACAGTTCATTAATGAGTTTCTATATCATCGTGCTAACTACTCTATTCCAGCACTTCCTAACTTAAGATTTGGCAAGATATTTGTGAGCGCGAGGTACATATTTTCTAGCTGGGACGACAACTTAAGGATATCCTATCTCTAGGTCTATTTTGAAGATGACTAAAAATCCTGGCATAGGCGCATGTACATTTAAAATGAGAGGCTCAGTTGCTATGAGAGGTATACTTTCATAAAATGCATCTAAATCTATATCGATGCTATGAATTTCGCAGGCTTCTGACAAGTATCAGCAAATAATTATGAGTTTCAGTAAATGTAAGATGTCACAGGAATTCTCTTGTTACAAGATAGAGCAATTGCGAATTCTCTACCAGAGTTGCACTTAGGTAGTGGTGCTCGAAAGTAGGTAGAACATATTCCAAAAACAGGGTACGAGCAGGACAGATGAGGCTTCGCGTCTCTTTTGTGCCTTCTGGAACTATTGCTTTTCTTAAAATGAGACTTGTCCTGACGTAAAATCTGTGGCCAAAATTCCTTATCAGAGTTGCTGAGAACAACTTCTTGTCCGAGTTCATCACTAATTACTCTATTCTACTATCCCATATTGCTTATACATATAGTTCAAGTAGTACGCCTTGATTTACATACAGTGTCATAAATATCTACTCTAGAACACATTACAGTCAGACTGCTGTTATTGATGGCTGGACTTCCGATATGACCAATAACTGGATTTTACGTATGAGTGAATATAAAAAGCAATTAGTTACCTCTCAATTACAACAGCTCAATCAAAGTCTCTTGAAGAATTTCAAATCATATTTGAATCCAGACACTCCAGTAGTGATTGTTCACTCTGAAGCTCTGTTTGACCATCCTGCACTAAAAGATTAGACGTCTCACGAACTTTCTGATACCTCCGTTGTTCTGACTAGCAGTAAGAGGGCAGAAGGACCTAAAAAGAAAATCCGTAGAAGTTTAGAAACGAATTGCCACCTTGTTGCCTTTAAGAAAAGACAATGCATTCAGGAATAGAAAATATGAAAAGGAGTTAAATAATAGTGTGCTTGTCAAAATAATCAAGTTGGATGAGCCCCCCTTCATCGAGGATGATTTCAATCTTGTAAAGAGTACGTTCAATGATGTTACAAGAAATTTGGAAGGGCCCTTTTGGAGCATGTTCACAGCATAGCCGAGAAAACTGCCCAAAGTCACTATTCTTGGGATTTCCACTCCGGTAAGGAGCATTGGCTAAAAGGCTGATTCCTATAACTGTCCAACTTTACGAAAGAATGCTGATTTGGCAACTTTTACCCTGCCTTCTTCCGCTAAAATGAATGACCAACTATTCATCTCTTATAGCCGTTGACATGGAAATCTTTCAGGCTGCTCCTAGCATAAATATTCCCGAAGCAATTGATGTTATCAGCGCTCTTTTCCAAGAAGTTATTCTCGTTGGCGAGTACAGGAACTTTATGGAAAAATGGGCACGTTTTGCTTCTTTTGATTTCGTATCTTGGAAGGATTTTAGCGAACGTTGCCCTATTCTGAATGTTTTCGCCTATCGTTATCGTCTTGATGCTATGAAGACTTTGTTAATATGTGCTCCGTTTATCAAGTGTCCAGAAACTAGGGCCATCGCTCGAAAGTTAACTGATCTTCAAGGCGACAATGACTCTTCCCAGCTTTAAAATTGATATATAATGCCATTCTTAAGCAGCCCACAAAGAATCTTCCAGTGCCTTCTCACTTGGCGTCGATGGACAATCTGTTACCGTAAAAGGTCACACTGTGCCTTTTGGCTACATTAGAGAGATGAGAAAAGCCTGGACAATGAATTCGACAGACTTGTAACATCTTTAGCGGAACTTCTGGTTTTCTCAGATGTCACTACTGCATGCAATGCCACCCTCGGAAACCCAACCTTGAATACCTCCGACCATACTGCTAGTAATGCATGTTCTATCTTTGAAGTTGTTTCTGTTGCATTGATTCCTAACGCCACCGTCCAGTGGAGGAGATCTCAGGATGCTCACTGTGAGCATCTCAGAGGCGCAATCAGACTGAGAATTAATGAGATTACAAAGGTATTAATGACAATATTGTGGATTACGCCAGGTTTTGCTTTGAGATTACAGGCTGAGTATTCTAAGCTTTGCTGGTATTTCGAGGAATATTTTTATCGACCTAGTCTCCAAGCTGTTCTTCATCCAATCTACTTACAACAAAAATAGAAAGTATGACAATAGGGTCTTGGTTTTGGACAGGTTGGCGTCCCCGAAGCTGCTATGGTTTACGTATATTTTGAGACCTTTTACCATTGGTCTCCTTGGGGATGAGATAGCTAAGTTCAAAACAGATACGCTGTTCAGTCATAGAAGTGAAATCCTTGTCACAGAAGATGAGGAGGTATTGGTTGAAGCCTTTGTCACAGAAAATGATGAGAACGAGGATGAAGAAAATGCTGATTGGTACAGAGCAGTTGAAAATTTGGGTCAAGAGATGGGTAGGGATCACCAAGATGGCCATCTGAGTTATAAGAACATTTCTTTTCCTAGGTATCAGAAACTTCAGGCTGGTTAATTTGGACTCTTTCAATGTCCAACTTCAGGCCCATCCCGATGACTTAATTATTCGACAAAAGTTTACCATCAGAACTTTCCATCAAGCTTTATCTGGTTTATGCAATCATATAATTGGACCTAGAATATCCGTAGTGGAAACCTATAACCGTCTTACTGCGTCACAAACAGGGCACAGTATCGCCACCCATAGGGAAATATACGGCGTGAATCAGCTACGTGAAGCAGCAACCATTGCAGATGGTAGTCTTGATTTTTATGCCAAAAGAGAGCTGTGCCAACTGTTTCAAAAACTGACGGGTTACATGTCAGAATACTACGGTGACACTCCACAAACACCTGTGGTTCGTGAGAAGAAAAATTATACTTTAAATACCCGTGGAAATCAGTATGCTTTGATCAAAGCGGGCCAGATTTAGTTTAGTAATCGTTTTGATTCCAAAAACACAGACCAACTATTATTTACCATTGGGATTTTAATGAATGACAGAATTCTTCAATGTCTCCAGGCAGCCACTGCTTTTGGTAAATCTATCACATTTATATTGCCAATGATTGTTTTGAAAAAGACTAGACCCAGAGAATATGTTCATTTTATTGCTGTCCCCTGCGAATCCCTGAAAAAGGCAACAATTGCCAAAGTCGAACATGGTGGTCTTGTAGTGAAGGACATTAAGTCAATCTTGTCGACAACTGTTCAGCAGGATATTTGCAATGTTGACGTCTTTGTCGGCTGTTTTGACTCGTTTGGGAAGACAGAGTTTCTTACTTTGATGGAAAAATGGGACCACTTCTTTCGTGGAGATGTCAAGAAGGGATTTCTTATTTTCGATGAAGCCCATGATTTGTGGTTAGAGTTTCGTAGGGTTCTATCATTTGTTAAATTGGTGAATCCTTATGAATGCTTGAAGATTGTCCTTCTTTCTGCTAAGCTGCCAGAATGGTTATTGGATGTGATTTGCAAGCAGATCGGCGTTCCCAATGACATTTTAAGCACCCGTAACTATATCAATGTGGTGAAGGAGGTCCCAAACGAATGAATTAGAGTAGAAGCTGAGAGACTGCGTGCTCGTTATATGAACAACAGAGTCGGTGCAATAGTCAAGGCATATTTAAATAATACCAAGTCAGGGAAGGCGGTTTTCTTCTTTACAAACAAAAAGAAGATGGGAGCTGTCTACGGAGCATTTTCCGATGATGACCGTGTTGTAATGGTGTCTTCTGACACTGAGAAGGAGAGGGAGATTGAGATTTTTCAAGACTTTGAGGATCCATTTTCTTCTACTAGAATTATTTTTGGCACCAAGCTTATTTCAAATGGTTTGGATTGCCCCGCGGTTGCTTTGGTAGTATTAGTTGAATAGTCGGTGACCGCCATTGATTATTTACAAATGGTAGGGAGGATCAGGACAACTGGGCTGATGGTTAATTTGGTTGCGCAGGACAAGCCTCCCATGGCAGACTCAAGTTAAGAATTTCTGACGTTGAAAACCATGGATATGAAGGTTTGTCCTAGTTTGATTGTTTCGAGTTTTTACAGGTTAGAATACAAAGGGCATGAAATGTGTTGTAATCAGAACCACGAAAGAGATACGGACAAAATCCTAAGTTTAAGAGAGGCCCTAAAATATGTTCACAGGGAGGATGAGATCGATTGCGCAGGTGGAGCATACAGGTTACCAGATAATTGTAGTAAGCTTGAAAACGCCCTTTTTGATTCGTCTACAGGTTTGTTGAAGAATTCCATAGACATGATTTTAGATTTGGCTGATGTTTCTGTAATAAGAAAGCTTTTCCTGGGGACCTCTGCCAAGGACCTTCTTATTTGGGGTGAGGAGTTAAGTGGCAGTATGTGTCACGAATGCTTTTTTTTCAAAGAGGACTGTGCTTGTGAGAGAGAGGTAGGAAAAGTTGCGGGTGCCCTAATTGCTGAGTTTCTGTTATTGATGAAGTTGGAGGTGAAAGCTCTTTATAGATTTCATTTTACACTTCTCATGGAGAGACAGGCAGTGGCGTTCCTTCACAAAGTGTTGGGAACCTTGGCACCCTTCAGCTATGAATTTAATATCATGGATAATAAATGCCGTTTGAACATTGTGTCGCACATATGGACTCTGCTGATTACGACCCTCTTGTAGAATTTAAGATGGGATTGAAGGGAGTGGTTACAAAGCACGTCGATATTATCGGACTGGTCTTTGATAATATAGTTGAGGACATTCCTACTGTATACCTTGGTTTAGGAAATTTTATCGGGGAGACATTCAGAATTGTGAAGAAGCATAAGGAATCTCAGAAAGAAGCAACCGCCGGTTGTTTTTGCTCGTTAAAAAGAATTACCTTTTGAAGGTGATGGGTTGCCTGTTCAATATTAAAAGGACACAGAGTACCGGGGCAATACGTCAATCCCATGTAGCTTCAGAACAGCAGGAGATTTTCATGTTGGTGTTGTGGCATGTGCTTGAGGCACAAGCTCGATCGGGATATAGTGAATAAGATATCTCCAGGCGGAGGCCATCAGTGACCTGCGTCAGTCGGTAGAATTTGTCGTCTGATCCTATTGATTTTCTGTTATTCGATGTGCTGTATTCATCTACGACTACCAATCTTTTTTCCGTCGGTTTCCTGTCAAGATACCTGGAACTTTCCCGTACTTTTTTTATTTTCGATAAGATAGATTGTCTTCGTTGTTAGTAACTAAGTGAAATATAAAATTTTTATTTCCAAAGAAAACATTCTACTGATTGAAGTGACTGTTTAATCTTATTATTCTTAGGTTAACCTTGGTACGCTACCGACAGCACGAACTTGATGGGGTTCATAATGAAAGCAATGAAAACCAAAAAAAACGGGAAAAGATAAAAACATGGAGCAATAAACAATTCAGATATATGACCTCTAAAGCATTATATATTAGTCGACAGCTTCACTTCAGCTAATGAGGCATTACCGCGACCAACTTTTCGGCTGAATTTCTTTCATATTTTAAGTCATCCATGATTTCAATCATGCCTTCTAGACCGTTCTTGTAGACCTTTATTGGTATATGATGAAGTGTTCCATCCAGAAAAAGTCTATTACTAACTTTAACGAATTCAATGAGTGATTTTCTATAACTCTGATCAGCTGGAATTATCAAGTCACTAACTTCGACAACTACACCAAATGCAGAGTGAAGGATAGTGTAGTCCACTGTGACATTGGATTTTCTGATTCCAGATCTGATATCATCTTGAGATAGCATTAGTAGATTGAGAAGAGTTGCTTTTTCGTCGTCTGAAGAGCATTCGTAAACTTGATTTACAGTCTCTTTACTAGAGACACAATCTATCAGATGTTTGAAATTAGTGTACTTGGCTTTGATCTTGGCAAGAACACCAGGATCGTGATGGTCAAAGATATCATCTGCACTATATTTTTTCAACAATGGCTCATTTTTCTTTGAGACAGTAACAACAATTTTGCTATAGCCGTTGAATGCATGTATTAACTGAATCAATACCTGACCAACAGCAGTGGTTCCCCCCCCCCAAATCAAGATTGGGAAAGAATTTTGTGGCTCCCTAGGTGTCGTATACTTTAGATTAAAATGGTGGAATAGTAACGCGCCTGCAGTGTACCATGAAGTACCAATACTAGCAGCCCCTCCATAAGTAGTAATTGGACCCTCTAGAAATATAGGAGAGTCACTTAATTTTACCTTTCTTGGAAGGTGCATTGACAGTTTCGTATCGACAGCAACGTATTCTTCGAAAGCACCATTTTCTGGGCTTCGAAGAGAGCCACCCTGCACGTAAGAAGATATAACATCTCCGCTATGAAAATCTGAACTGTTCATATTTGGACCCAATTTGGTAATTTCGCCAACAACACCATTGTCCAGTATTGCGTGATCTGCACTCCACTGAAACTCAGCGTTTTTCCAATCAACTGGATTGCCACTCACTGCTATTGTCTTTAAAAGAGCCTGTCCAACTTCTAACCTTGGCAAAGGAAGAGCTAATTGAATAACTACCTTTTTACCCACACCTTTAACTGCCTTCATCGAGAGTAGTATTATGTTCTATAAGTTTATTAGTATATTCCAACTTTTTGGTGAATACAGATTTTCAGTGCCCTTTATTGAACATATTTGTTCCGTTCGAAGATAGAGGTCTAAAAAGATGTTTTAGGAAGCACACGCTCGTGTACTAAGACAAGCATGCAGAACATGTATTCTCCAGTTGCGTCAGGGGTAGGAATATTAAAATGCTTTGTAAGCACAGCAACCAAAGTTATTCTAAGAGGTTCTATATAAATATATCTTTTCTATAAAAAAAATCAAACCGCAGTCCGACCTAGTTTAAGAGCTTCAGAGTGTGTTGGATAATCCAAGTACCCCTCCGATTTCATAGAGTAAAAAGTGCTTCTGTCATATTTGTTGAATGGTAGGCCTTTTTCAAGACGATCTACTAAATCTGGATTTGCTATGAAAAATCTACCATAAGCAATAAGCGTTCTAGCATCAGAAATCATCTTCTCAGCAACTTCTGGATGCAAAGCTAAATTTCCGGCTCTAATAATAGGGCCTTTCCAAATGGAATAGGCGAATTCGTTACTGCTGTCGTTATCGGCACCTTCGCCTTCGTTTAAAAATGGGTTCAAAACACGCGGTTCAACAAGATGTACATAAGCTAATCTTTTACCATTCATGGCTCTCTTTTCCAGCTCAGCTAATATATATGCATGGTTGGATAGATTAAACGGATCAGCAGCTCCACCCATTCCACCATATGTGCCAAATGGGGTAAATCTAATAGAAACTTTCTCAGGCCCAACTGCTTCAATTAAAGCATCAACAACTTGTAGAGCAAATCGAGCTCTGTTTTCAACAGAACCGCCATATTCATCGGTTCTCTTGTTTGAAACAGAATCCAAAAATTGGTTTAACAAATAGCCACCGGCATTATGAATTTCGACACCATCTGCGCCAGCGTCAATAGCATTTTTCGCAGCTTGAACATAATCTTGAATGTATTGTTTGATTTCTTCTTTTGTGATACCGTGTGGCTTGATACCAGCTTTCTCAGCTTCTGCCCTTTTTGTTTCATCCATGTAGACCCCATCAGAGGCAGTATCATAACGAAGACCATCTCTAGCCATAACAGCCGGGTCAGCTTGCCAGCCCAAATTCCACAATTGAACAAAAACGAAAGCTTTATTGTCGTGGATCTTCGTGAAAATCTTCTTCCATTGTTCGATTTGTTCTGGAGCCCAGATACCGGGAGCATTGTCATAGCCTCCAGCTTGAGGAGAAATAAATGTGGCTTCGGTGATAATCAAGGTACCGGGTCTACGTGAACGTTGATCATAATACTCCAGTGACCAGTCCTTATTGGGAACATTACCTGGGTGGTGAGCCCTCATTCTGGTCAGTGGTGCCATAACTACTCTATGGCTGACTTCGATGCTGCCAATTTTGATTGGCTTGAATAAATTAGTGTCTCGCAAAGCGACAGGTTTGAAATCTTTGACGAAAGGCATTTGTTTTTCTTCTTTTTGTTGTAGTTTTGAATGACCAATCTTTTTGGACTCTTAAAGCTGAATAATCATCAAGACCTTCTATAATATACTGAGTACATGAACAGACTTACGTAATTCCTGGGGTTCTCTTGCTTACATAAGGCGGTCTCACTCCTTTTTTTTGTCTTTTTTTCTCTGACAGTGGCGGGCGGAGTCGTTCGGGTTAGAAAGTTCCTGTTGTAGTGAATGCCCTCGAGACCCTTTTTGATTTTCTGTCCCTCTTCTCTCTGCTTTCCGATAATGAAAATAACACAGTGTGATTTGTTTGTGGCCTTCGAGAAAATACTGAAAGGCAAGAAACGACAAGTGACGTTTCGTAGAAATTAGCTGGCATCAGAAGAGAAAGGAACGATATGGGAAGTCACATAAAATCCCACTCGTAATCTGAAAGAACATTTTCCCAAGCTGTTCATCATAATCGTAGAAGCTTAACTTTCAGGTTATACAAGCGCGCCTGCTACACCTGAAAGCGTGTGTTGGCCAAATCTTTAGACACCTTGACTATGCCACTCTCCGAAAAATGGCCAGCTATTTGTTTATTTTGTCAAGTAGTGGACATTTACTACCCAGCAGATCGTACTGCTTTCTTATATTGATAATATCATGTCAGAGAAAACGATGTTACCTGCCTTCTCTTCCAATATGTCATACCGAATATTTTTCCACTGTGATTTTTGTAAAAGGAAAAATAGATTTGTCTTCTTTGCTCTTGATTCTGCGCTCCTGAGGATCTCGACGAACCATCTTCTAGCTTGAACCTATTCAGTTACCGTACCATCTTATTTCAGAAAGATTTGATAATATATGCTCCTTTTATCAAATGTTCAGAACTGGAACCATGATTGCCAACAATTAGCTACCTCAAGCGAGTTAATGAGCTTCTCCAGTATTCGAATTGATATATAACGTTGTTGTTAAGGAGGCCCACAAAAAATCACCCAAGGTTTTCATACTTGATGTCGACAGACAATTTGTCATTGTCAAAGGCCACACTATGTCAATTTGGTTACATTAGGAAGATGAGAAAAGGTTTGCATAATGAATTCGAGAGATCTGTGACGTCTTTAGCTGAACATCTGGTGTTCTCAGATGTCACCACTGCATTCAATGCTACTCTCGGAAACTTCACTTTGAATTACCTCCCACCATACTGCTAATAGTGCACGTTCTATCTATGAAGTTGTTTCTGCTGAATGAGTTCCTAAAGTCACTACTCAGTGGAGAAGATCCTAGGATGTTGAATGTGAACATACCAAAAACTCGAGCAACTTGATTATTGATGTGATAAACAAAGGTTCTAATGGCAACATTGGTGTATTACATTTCGTTTTCCTTTTGTAGATTACAAAGTCAGTATTTATCTGTTAGTGGTTGCTCCAGGCGTTGAATGAAACCTGAAACGGTTAGAGACTCAATAACATTAAAGTAGCTAGTAAATGAACTATTACTACAAGCAGGCATATTTTAGCAACAGAACGTAAATATGAATCAATAGAACGATTTTTCTTAACTCTCTCATACAGAGAGAACTATCATCAAATGTACTTTTCCGTAATATTTGATGTCTACTTATATACTTTATTATATCGAAGAGAATTGACTTCTTTTGTATATTGAATAACTCTGAATTAGATGAAGTCCTAGGCTATTTGACTCGTATTAATAGTGGAGGATAGGTTCTAGCTTCCTGATTGGATATCTTTCAACATTTTATATTTAGTTCCGTAATCAGGAATGATGTCTACAATTATCAAAAGTGCGCGACTTCTTTATGTAAATTATGGGAAAATGAGCTCACCGTAGTTGCAACGGAATAACTTTTATCTAGTGATCTCTTGATGATATAAAAATAAAAAGTGAGCCTGACAAAGAAGCTCATAGTTTAGTATCGGAAGATTTTTCCAAGGAAAGATTGCAAATTGAGTTCTTTCCTGAACGTTCCTGTTAATATATTCCAACAGCTATTGCAAAAATCATATCTCAAGACGGAAGAATGGACATAGGTTTCTGTAATATTCAAAATTGTGTCAATGCTATTAGAGATGCAGCTAAGAAGGCTATATGTGTAGACATACAAAAGCTTTACGAAAATAAGTATTGTACAATAAAACTCATCCATGATTGGGCTAGTTAATTGATAAGTCAAATGATAAAGCAATTCTCAGACTTAAGTTATTCTACAAGATACCATTAAAAAAAGTTGCTACCTCAACAATGACCCAGGCTGACCGGGATGAGAGACTGATCAAGATTGTTTTCCCAAATCGTTTTGAAAAAAGGTTCTTTTGGGCATATATTTTTTCTCAAATGCATAAAACTGTTCGGCCCTCGTTCATACTTATATAATCCATTATAACATTACTAATATTGAGTGTCCTCAAGTAGAGGGCCTTTTGTGAAAAGAAGAGTGCTTCAAACTTTGCAATAATCTCAGTAGTGACCATTAGCATCCAGAATCGAAATAATAGTTTCGTATAACCACAAAGCTCATTGAACAAGATTTTGATGCTTCCAAGAAAATACTGCCTTTCTGAAGCTACCGATATCTTGGTTCTATGTTATTATTAAAGAATTAAATACAGAAAAGATCGTAGTCAAGTTAAAGCTCTTTGATCTGTTAAAGTAAAAAATATACACGTAACACGACTTACAAAAATTGAGATTGAATTGTGGTTATCGGTATCTCACAATTATGGAACTGATGGATAATTTGGCTGTAAGGTTGTCCGATTTTCCATCTTTCTAGCCCTGTGGTTCTGAACAAGTTCCTTCCTGCTTTTTCAACCCGCCTCTGAAAATGTAAAGCTTTGTGACATTAAGAAGCGCATCTAAAGCGGAAATTATTAATCCACCAGTACCTAAGTATTACCAAAATTGTTTTACCTTCACCACCGAGTAAGTAACATTTATCTATAAGTAGTGTACACCTACCAGATTAGATAAATGTGAAAAGCAAAATCTAACTCCTGTTAAATTCTTCCTCAAATTCATTCCTTTTACAAAGATTGAAAAGCAAAGACAAAATACTTCAAGAATATGACATCGACGTTTAGATCTACATTCAATAGTGAGTTAGACATCACTCGTATCTGTGCTGCAATAATCTATTATTGAACATGCTGGGACATGTTTTTCAGCCGATTCTATCTTTGGCCCCAGCTAGAATCCATCCTGTAGAGAAGGCTTTTCTCTACTTGAGCTACTAAGTTCTGCTCCGCCAATGGAGGAGTTACTAGCCACTGATACCACTTTTTGAGTCATGACACTCATCCTGATAATCTCGGTACTTTGGGAAGAACTCTCCACAATGAAGGTTTGGTTTTTGACCACCCTGGGTGGCGCTAACAATCTATTAAAGAATACGAGCGCCATTGCTATGAAAGAATGGGAGGCAACCAGCAGAACAATCGGCAGCGAAGAGTTCAGTGTCACAGGTACGCCAGCATATACGTAGCACAACATATGTGGTTACAGAATTTATCGTTCGAACGTCTCCTTTTGGCATTCAGAGCAACGTCTTACCAAATGTGGTTTACGTTTATCGGTGATACAGTCTACTTAGATGGGCTAAACAAGACAAAAAACGATATCACTTTTTTGTCAGATATTCTCAGTTTAATGAAGTGCACGGACGGCCAGACGAGTTACACGATAAGTCTATGAAAAGCACTACGAGTGGCGAAGACACAATAACCCTACTAAAATATTGGTGCTGAAGCAAATGTTCCGATTCGTTATTCATAAGTGAAAAAAGTGAAAACATTTCACAAAATTCGGGAAAAGCTTACGTAAGGATTTTTAAGAAGCTAGCTGACAGAGAAAGTGATTTGGTTAGGAAACAGTGCTGATGATAATGTCTTGTTGAACATACTTTTGCCGTATTAGCTAACTCTCTTTTTTGTATTTAATACACATACCGTATCATTCAATTCTTTTTCAATGTTGACCATACTTGATTGCTAATAAGTACAAAGCACAATGCGTTTTGTTAAGAGTACATAGTTCTATATCTTATACGTGATTTACCCTGTAAGTATGGTGAAAATAAGATAATTATATTCCTTAACTACTAAAATTGCTGCAAAAGGCTCAAGTATAGTCACCGCGAGAAAGGTTGACCTATTTCTCAGTACAAAAACCGTCTTCTACTATTTAGAAAAATTCCCCAATTAATCGATAACCTCTTTAATAATCGTCCGAAATTCAGCTTCACGGGACAATTTGAAGTTCTCGTTGTAAATAGAAAATACTAAATCTTTGAAGGAAAATGTTTCAAGACCCATTTTTTCATCTTGGATCCTTTGTCGTGCAACTGACGCAGCTTTGGCCATACGAGTGAACGTTGCTTTCCACGTCGCTGCAAATAAGAGAATAGATATCAAATACTGAGATTGCCGCAGAGTCTTACTCGAATCTTGTGACTCAGGCTCCATTAATTTATTCAATATTGATTCAAACTTACGTGTGACAAAGAGAGAAGAGAATGCTTCTCCTTTGTCTGAGGTTAGATTTTCGAAAAAAGACAGCCTCTCAGCAGATTCATTGAATTGCGTTCCTTGAACAGTTGTGATGAGTAAAAGAGCTACATCGTATGCCTGATGTATTGTGCGTAACGTTAATGGGGATACTAAATATAAGCTATGATTAAGATAAAGTGTTTGCAGATCTTCATCCCTAGATGAGCGAAGTGCCAAAGGCGCATTACATGGCGCTATAATAGTGGCAGTACACAGCGATATTGATATTAATGAGGTTTTAAGAAACTCATTAATAGTGGATATGGAGGTGCCGGTGAGATACTTTATTTTAAGGTGATATAGGGATGTCAGTATTCCTAGCACGTGTGAGAGAAAAAACACGTCATACTTATCCACAACTAGTGCATATTCCAGATTTGTATAAAATTTGAGTGGTAAAAAATGCTCCTCTACAAACCGAAGATATTCATTTATTAGTTCGTTCAGGTAAATCAAACGCATGTTGGAAAGCTGATCGATATAGTTCACAGAAAGCCTTAAAAATAGTTTTAATATCCTGCTTCTTCTTTCATTCTTCTTGTCAGTTGCATCAATATTAACATTTTGGTCAAATACTCTACCTAAATGAAGGTATGTGGAAGATATACATAATGGCTTACCATAGTGAATGGATGTAGTAACATCCACCAATAGAGCCCAATAAAATAGATGTTTTAGGCAATTTATATCACCAACAGAAGCTTGCATGCCAAAATACCACTTATCTACATCATATAACCCGATTGTCGTACAGCAATTGATTAAGGTAGAAACTGTATACAAAATATCATCTGAATTATCCCAAAAATTTCTCTTTTCGTAGAAGGATTTATAAAAATAACGCAGTAGCAAGAACTGTGCTTTTTCAACTCCAAAAGAACCATTTGAGTTTGACACCATTTCCAAAAAACTTGCAATCATTGATGGTACCATCTTAGGACGTGCAAAACAATAGACCTGAAGAATTATTGCGATCTTGAATATATTATTATTTTCTGGCACTAAAATTTGATAAAGTGTTAACTGGGTAGCATTTGTACTATTTGTAGCGCCATATAAAAAGTATTTATCAAATTCCTCAAAAATTTTCTCTTCATCTAGAAAGGACGTCATTTCATGAAGTGGATTATTGAAAAAGTCTTTTATTCCTGTCTTCATATCATTATAATTCGGCAAAGAGCTGCATAAAGAATTGAGAACACTTTCAGAAACAGCTAATGGAATAAAGTCCACAAAATGTTTGGCATCATTAGCGGTACGTTCAATATCTTCATATACTTTAATCACACTTTCCCATATGCCTCGAAACTCTCTTACAAAGTAGTCATCAGGACCCTGTATTTCATTCATATATGACGTTAAACCATATCGGATCATCCGTTTATCATCTGAATTGATAATTAGGTAGTTTGATACATCATGCTTGGCTGAGATTATATCAGAATCTTCCATGGTTGGTGAAGAATGGCAGACTGTGCTGAAAAGAGACTCAAGTTCCTGGATTCTTCCCAGTAATTTTAAATTAGGTAGTCCACTAAAGAGATCATCTTCTCTTAGGTCAAAATTATAACTCTCTACATAAACACATTTAGGCAATTTTCTCTTTGTACACTGCCCGCACACTGGCTTGGTTTTGTCACATTTGAGCTTCCTTTTTCTGCAAAATACACATGACTTCATAAGCTTTCTTTTTTTATGGTTGCCATTTCTTTACGATGCAATAAAGAATACTGGCTTGATAACAGTATTGTACGTATAACATGTGCTATCAGCCAGCGTTACTAAAATATATGTATTTTAGTGCATCGATGCTACAGTGAAAAACTTTCATTACTTCAAATATATGTTATCCGGCTGAGAAAGCGGACATTTGCAATCCCGGAGCTTTCGCTTGCACTTTTTATATTGTTTCAGGAAAAAACAACTTCCTCAGAAAGCTAGTTTAGCAGCATTCGAACACCTCCATGTTGCTGTTACTTCAAAGGAAAGCTTGCCGACGTAATATTGAACTAAAGATGTTTCAGTTCTTTTTATTCAAATTATAGGATTAAATTTTGAACGTTAACTAGATGTAGGTTGCGTACAACAAAGTCAATATTGGTAATTCTTAGTAGAAACAAAATCACATAATATCGTACTCCTATGGTACCACAATCTGTCCACAAACTTTCTTCTAAGACGATATTTGATGCCTATATATGTACTCAATTCTAATAGGATTCTGTCTTTCTCTTACCTTGATTATCGTCGCTCAGACCGGGTGAAGCCTAACTGATTACTTGACCCCCTTATTGGTGGGAGTAAACTTCCAGCATTCTTTTTGGTAATTTGCCTCGAGTCAATTACCCTTTAACAGATATTGTGCCTAGTGGGTTATTTACTGTACGTGAGTACAGCACATTGGATAGGTAATAAGGCAATATTGATGTCTGGTGTTAACGTTGGCATATGAAGTAATAGACATAAGAGATATTATAATATGGACAGCCACTCCCTTATGGATCTAAAGTATTAAATAAGTTACAAAATTACGACTTGTGTCTATTTAGAATGCAAAAAAAGCCTGAGTTTCTCTATTTGTCTGAAAAGTCTGACCGAAAGTTGAATTAATTTTTTATGCTCTACAAAATGACTGAGGGTGACTACTTTATTATACATATCAGCTACAATAATTAATAGAAGTCAGACACCTGTAATCTTTCCCTTAGGTCTGTTGGGATTGGAGTGCACCTGAAGGAAGAATTTTGAGAGCAGCTGCTGGAGTTCTTTCTGAAACAATTCGAATTGATATAATTCCGGTCATCTCAATCAGATGACAAGTGAATACCCAGTCATTAGAGACTTCGGAGTGAGCAAAGAAAAAAGTGAAAAAAAACGAACAGGTTGAATAGTTCATTAACTATCTAAATATGCTGTATTGATTTGAATGGATATCATCGCAAGGCTAGTAAGACAGAACGTCGTCAACACAGGAGAGCATGTCAACTAGGCTTGATAGCCCTACAGTATAAGCTAGAATATAGGTAGAAACTGATTACTACTGCAACTATTATTATTATTATTACTTAGCATTCTTATCCAACTCGTAGAGCTCAACACCAAATTTATACTCGTCAGCATAGAATTGATAGCTAATAAAAGCCTCATAAAGCCTTAATAGAATATTGTTTATGTTAAGATAATACTAGTAATAGATAACCTCCGTAAATCTGAAACAATACAATACAAGGTATGGAACAGACGCTACTACAGTATGTAATGCTAATGATAGCAAAGTACTTCTTAACATATATACTATTTAACCTATACGATTCCTTGTTTAGACATTCTCGAGTTTCCAACTTGGTAAGATAGAAGAGGTAGTTCCAGATGGTGGTGAATGGTGCTCAATGTTGAATAAAAATCTTTAGAACACTTACCAAAATATCGAAAGATGGCGCATGAAGAATTTTATAAAAGGGATATCGAAAATTAACGAGAGTTGTTGTATGATCCCTTTTTGCTGAATTTGAATGATAAAGATGCTGCAGATAATCCATAGGACTGAGCAGTGGCGAAAAAAAGTTGCTAGTATGATCGGAATAATGCTAATCGCTGCATCAATTATATAGGCGCCTAAAATTGCCCCATTGGCCAGCCTACCATTGAAAAAACGCTTGATGTAGATCAGAGGATTGAACATTAAAGTTGCATTATACGCCCTTGATGAGAACTATACTGTTAGGTAATCAAAGAGGGTTGTATGCTAGAATATGATGGTACCACCATTTCCCAGCTCTAGTAACAGATTTCTACGGAAAAATTTCGAATAACTTGCCAACTCTTTGGGGTGGAAGGATAGTTTCATCTCTGAAGGTTTTGATACACCAGGTAATTCTAATTTTTGCTATACCCTTTTAGATGGGACTGTCACTTCAAAACATTTATAGAAAATGTTAGAGATAAAAACCTAGACGTTCTCTATGCGTACAACTACTGAGTGTTTGTCGAATAAGATAATTATAAGAAAAAAAGTATTATTATCTGTAACGATGACAGGACATTTTTGCCTTGCAGAAAACTTTACCGCATTGCTCAAGTGGAATATTGATGTTCTACAGAAGCACGCAAACTCAAGAAAAAGAAATTTCTAGAATCTTGAATCTTCTAGATGATGAAACTCATACCTTGCAGTCTTTGTATGCGTCTTCACCCAATTCTCACTTTCGTTAATTTCCCTGCCAACTGGTGGCTATTAAAATTTTACGACTAACTAACTTCCTGATGACGTTTTCCTTTTTTTCCTTTTTTTTTTTTTTTTTTTTGGATGGACGGATATTTCTCCGCTTTGTTTCTTTTTTTCTGATTCGAGGCACGCTTACGGAAAAACAGTGTCGTCTAAAAAAAAAATAACCAATGCTTACAAACATTTCCAGTCCCTGGCGAAATCCAATGACTTCACAACAGAAAAATAGGCTAGCAGTTATGATTTGCTAGAAAGAAATTCTACAGTGGATGGTTCATATTATTGCTATGTCCATTTTGGTTGTATGCTACTTGTAGGCTCCTCAGTAGCTATCTTAGTGTGCTCTTTTTGGCTGACTAAAGATAGTTAAAGTTTACATTGCTACAAGTAATAGCCTGAAAGTTTTCAGTGAAAAGAAAAAGACTAGATATAGGTATATAAACACATATAAAATTTTTATTTCCAATTCTTAGGATTTTTGAATCAAGCACAAACAAATATTCTCAATGTATTTGCAAAGTCTGAAGAACACTTTCTTCGTCGATTGTT
>NC_018942.1:1339272-1340033 GCF_000304475.1 Kazachstania africana CBS 2517
TAGGTACGTCACTACAAAATTTTGTTTTTTCCCCGAATTGGATAATAGTGAAAATCTGATCTTGAAGAACTTGTTCCATTGTTTAACGCCATCGAGAAAAGTAAACAACTGACATAGTTAAATATCAGGATTAGTCAATAGAAGTTACTAACAACAGACGTTTTTCCGTGGTGGAATGTTGGATTATTGATGAAAGAAATCGTAAAATTACTTTCTAAATGCATCTAGGTGTTGTATCCCCCGTCTGATAGGGTGTCGCATAGTTCAATTTTTTCTCCGGAGTTGAAAAGATAGGTGTGTCAACTTTTTTTCAGTAGCATTGTAATGGAGTGCTTTATATACTTGTATCATCTTATTCGTTGCATTATAGATTGAGTTCTATGAATGGTTGGATGATTCAAAGGGCAGATCAATGTAGGATGTTGAAGTGAAAGCAAATTCTAATGATTTTAATGAAAAATTAGCTGTCCTGCGTATTGAATAGCATCAGAGATACTTGACTACTTGGATGAGTCTATTTTACGTAGTTTGAATGGAAAAATAGTTGACATGAATGGAATCAAATTCCCAGTTTACGAACGTTCTACAATACCTCGTGTACAGTTGGAAATAGTATTCCGTGTTATACTTACCACAATATACCATTGATTGCGGGCGTGCAGTGCTGTTCCATGCTTTGAAAAGAGGGGAATCCTGTAACCTTCTAAAGATATTCAATTTTGAGGGAGGACTTAGCTCAAGAAAGCTGTTCAATGAGTAAT
>NC_018945.1:0-3148 GCF_000304475.1 Kazachstania africana CBS 2517
AGCACTAATTAAAAGCAAAAAAATTTGATAAATTTAAAATTGCATAACTAATATTGTCTTTTCTTATTCATGTTGCACCACTTACCTTTTCTTTTTGACAATAGGTCCTTTTCTCTTGTATAGCCCTTAACCTTTATTCTGAATCCCATTTAGTGTGAAAATATACACAGTAGTAGAAATAGAATAATTGAAAATTTCACGTATAGTTTAAACGATTTTGAAAATCATCCAAGTTTTGCTATGAATGTAGCGCAGGTGTCAAGGACCTCAAATAAGTTTTACCCAGCCATTGTTTGCCGGAGCACTTTAGTTTACTTGTGTAGTGGGGATAACGATCAGTTGATATACTTATGGTTCGCGCAGAAAGTACGATGGCTCAATAGAAAGAGGATATTCGAAGGGTACATCATAGTACACAATATAATGGTTGAAAGTGGAACAGTATTTTTAATACTAATTTCTCTTGATTCTCAGACAATATCCACAGAGTATAGTAAAGCATGTGACTTGGAAGCTCAGATGCATACGAAACTAGAAATTATTTGTCCGAATATAGTGTAGCAAATTTCTTACTGACAGGGATACATTGGCATATGAAGTTGAACGTCTCTTTGTAGCATAGGTATTATATTTCTCAGCGTCTTGAGCTAACGCAGCAGAAGTTAAACTGCCTTCATGTATGAGGAGAAAATCCTTTAAACGAATGCCAGTGAACTAACCAAAGACACATATTCACATAGCACTGACATACCTGACATAGTCCATTGAACTAAGGGGAAATATATTGCTTTAATATCTCTATATCAATTTATTTGATACTCTAATAATCATCTTTCTCTGCTTCATCATCCTGAATATTACATCATACATCCATATAAACTACTCACACTCGACAGGTTACTAAACATCTATTCCCATTAATACCTTCTCTACTCATCGAGATACTGTCATCTGTCCTCTCACCGAGAAACCTCGCACTCATGTTGACTAATAGTTGAACATTCTGTTTCATAGCAGGCTTTACTATTTCAGATCTCCTGTAAATCTAGGCGAATAAGCGTACTAGTCTCGATATCTTAGACCTCATATGAATAATAGTGGTCCAGAATTATCTTAACCCTAGTCTAACTCACATTCTTATGTCGCCCTTTCATCACTCGTCACTTCTCTCTTCCTTGTCTCTTCAACTTCGAATCTTCGAATTTTTTTTGTTTTCTAGTTCAAAATTTCGATGCTCGGACAAAAAGAGATTCGATATAATTCATTTAAGAAAGGAACATATTGAAGAGCTGAGAGGTACAATTAATAACGAAACGCATGGTTTACCACTTATATTAAGAACATCATCCTTATATTAGAAGGCAGAACTGTACTATTTAAGTCAATATATAATTCGTAAACGTTCAATCACTAGCATATTACAGTAAATCAACAAGTATAGAACCGTCGAGTACTTCGCAGTAACTAACATTAAGATGTCAAATATATGCCGTTCAGCGCCAGACGTCGATTGAATCTGCGCTATACGTTAAACGTTTTTGCCGCCCTGCTCCTCTATTCCTGTCACTTTCTCGCTTTCTTGTATGGATGTATCAGGTAGAATCACCTTCGATCAAGGGCGGCTTTTGGAGCATGGCTTTCAAGTTTATAGCATCCCAAGGCAGGTATTCTGCAACTGTAATCCCAACAATAGTGCAATCTTCTTTAACTTGATTGACCAGGTCTATGACATTCTGCATACTTAATTCGCCTTTAGCATACCCATACTTATCAGGTACATCTGGACGTGAAAATAACAGTGAATGGAATTTTGCCTCATTCAATACATCCAGATCAATGTGGATTGCAAGTTTTCTAATCTTTCTATCACGAATCCATTGGGGGACAGATTTGGCTCCGGCTTGAACTTCCTTTGCAGAGCATGTAGAAATGTTATACTTGGTTAAAAATTCTTGTTCATGGTCAAATGGATCGTGAATTCCAGCAATCATAACATTAGAGGCAACTGCTGGTTTTGGCACGAGTTTTGAAACAAAATCATTATCCCCATGACCCATTAAATTTCCTACCACATAAGTATGGGCTGGCCGGACTGCCCAGGTTGAGAAACGTCTGGATGTGTGTCAATCCATAAAATTCCAAAATCTTCACCATATTTCTCACTCAAGTAAGCAAACGGGGCTAGAGAAACTAACAATCACCACCCAATGTCACGATTTTTTCAGATTTATATCTCTCAAGTGCACTTGGCAGTGAGTTGTGTAAGCAACTCTGATTTGAATACCACGCCATCCTCTTCAACTTCTTTCACGTCCTTGGTAAAATCACCTTCAAATTTTGGAACTGGGACACGGATTACTTGCATGCCCGCTGCAGGCAATAGCCATTCTAGCAAATCTGACGCAAACTGACAAGCTGGCTGCACTCCTCCTTGCCATAGTGGAAATACAAGACGAACGGTAGAATTATCTTCGGAACTCATTTCTGCTATAAAATGAACAGTAAGCGCTAAGCCCTTTATTATTAGATTTTCGCTGGATTGTGGATTCAATTCGGAGAACATAATTTGAAAAACTGCTCGATTTATATACTTCAAATTTTCATGTACCGGGAATGTACAACTTCTGTGATCTCAACATAAGGGGTTGCCATGAAAGTTTTTTGCATAAAAAATGGGAAAATTAATGAGCAGTTTTATACCAATTTCTTATCTAAGGTTGAGAAACAATACCTCAACTTACTCTAAATATTGGTTCATTTTTTCTGTGCCGTATTGCGGAACAGCACTCCTTCGAGCAACTCGCTATTATTTCCTTCTGATATACCAATGATCAACATATTAGTTTGTAATTAACGCCAATTACTCTTAGACAGCTTCTTGGGCTGAATCTTCCTTCAAAATGGAATATCTTTAAAAAGTCAGGATTGCCTTCTTTCCAAGCATGGAATAACACCACATGCCCACCGTCAATAGTATATTGTGCTAAAAACAACATGAAATAACATTTCCAACCGTTACGAGGTATTTAGAACATCCGTGACTATGAATTTGATTCAATTCATGTCCTGAGGGTATTAGCACCTGAACAATCACGATTCTATTATTTTGAAGTTTTGCATATTTTAGTTACCCAGAACATATGCAAGA
>NC_018945.1:3216-4513 GCF_000304475.1 Kazachstania africana CBS 2517
GCTACATAATCCATATGCATTACCTATCTGTTTAGTTGCTTTAAATCTTTTGAGCGGCTCTTTTTTATTGTTTCTTCCGAATTCTCTCTATATAGAAACTCCTTCTGCCGTTATCTCTCAGTAAAAAAGTGAAGACTCTGGTAGGCTATCTTGGGAAGAGTTTCTGAAATTCATGCTGCTTTACATGTATACGAAAATTTTCGAAAACGACTGCTGGAAGCATTTTATTTATTATATTTGATGCAAAAAGTTGAGCTTCGCTTTCACCTTGGGTCGTACCGCAGAGCAAGGAAATGTTTAACACCAGAAAGTTTACTGCAAGATCTTTTTGAAATTCTGTATGTTAAAGTAATATTTTCCGTAATTAATTTTTTTTTACTTTTATCAACGCGCAGAGAACCTATACAACGTCATACAACTAACAAGTAAAAAATTTCACCATAGGATCCACGACCATATCATGAATTTATGGGGTATAAATAGACGTCATCTAGCATCGAGAGAACATCCTTTTCTTTCTAATTGAAACATACTTTTTTCTCTTATCGGATATATTTTTGTATGGACCCAATGAGAAAACGAGACTCCACCTTCATCGTCATTTCATCACTGGCAGTATTTACTATTGCCATTGCCTCAGTTAGGTGTGCCTTTGTGACTATGGGCAAGATCGTACTGCAAACTTCAATGACTAAGTTAGCTGATAAGTTTGGTACAAGGAGAGAGGCTACTTGGGCAGTAGCAGCGGGAGGAGCGACCAACATACTAGATTTGGTTAAGCACTGTACTACAGCCTCAGGACAGCCGGTGGATGGTGTTGAATGCGCTTCATCGGTCTTAACTTCGGTGGTTGCCTTTGGCTTTGCCGTAGCGAAGAGGTTAGATACGGGTGCATGGTGGAAGAGGGACCTTAGTTGGGCCACAATGAGTGACGACCTCGTGATGCACATCAACAGCATGGCGAATCAGACCGGGCTCATCGATCTGACGTTAACGCCTGCAGGACTAGCTCTACTAGGGCCATCAGTTGCAGATTTAGCAAATAATGTAGGTATGACGAGCGACATTCCAATGACTAAAAGAGATTTGGGAGATGAATGGTTACTGGAGGGTACTATAGTCCACACTTCAGGCAATCAAACCATCTATAATTTTCTACAAACCAACTTTACGCATGCATACATCACAAGTATGCCGGAAAGCGGCTTCCAGAAACGTAACGGATTCAACGGCTACACAAACACTGAAGGCCACGAAATATTCGTGCAGTCTGAAAGTGAGGGGACTGTTGCATACT